>NC_087478.1:61552972-61858403 GCF_036417665.1 Passer domesticus
CAGAATCAAAACAAATCAAAACAAATCGAAACCTTCTAAAAACCCACCAAAATATTTCAAAACCCGTCAAAACTAATCAAAACATTCCGAACACCCGCCAAAACATTCCGAACACCCGCCAAAAGGAATCCAAACATTCCAAAACCTGCCAACACAATAAAAACAACTCAAGAGAATACAAAACATTCTAAAACCCAACCAAAACATTCCGAAAACCCACCAAAACATCATAAAAACAAATCAAAACCAACCAAAATATTCCGAAAACCCGCCAAAATAATTTAGACCCGCAAAACTCATCAAAACTTTCTGAAAAGATGCCAAAACATTAGAAAACCAGACAGAACTGATCAAAACATTGAAAAAACTAGGCAAAACATCATAAAAACAAATCAAAACCAACCAAAAAATCCCAAAAACCTGACAAAATAGTTTAGAACCTGCCAAAACTGATCAAAACATTCTGAAAAGATGCCAAAATACTAGAAAACCAGTCAGAAGTGATCGAAACTTTCAATAACTTGCCAAAACATAATCAAAACAAATGAAAGCAAACCAAAAACATTCCAAATACCCGCCAAAATATTTTAAAACCCGCCAAAAGGAATCCAAATATTCCACAACCTGCCAAGACAATAAAAACAACACAAGAGAAAACAAAACATTCTAAAACACCACCAAAACATTCCGAAAACCCGCCAAAACATCATCAAAACAAATCAAAACAAACCAAACAATAAGAGGAACACGGCAACATATTGGCAAGCAAGAGACGGAGAGCGCGGCACCTTCTAGGAGGCCAAGAAGGAAGCCGCACAACACCTGCACTGTGTCTGCAACTTTCAAACTGCTAGAAGCTAGTGGCTTGCCACTGGCCTGCCTCTTCAATTGCCATTAGCATTCCAATGGAAGCTATTCTTGGACAACTTTGCTCTGCTTGCTGCTAGTTCTGCCCCAGCCTACCATAGAGAACCTTGCTCTTGCCTTGAGGCTCTGAGATGCCAAGAACTTGTCAACTTCAAAGGGCGGGCCGGGCTACATCTACTCAGCTGCCACAGTTTCTCCTTGCTAGACCTAGTGGGAAAGCATTTTGCTGAGATGCAGAAGGCAAGAAACGCAGCATACGGAGACGCGGAGCTGTCCCAAGTGCCGCTGCCTAGGCGTCTTTCCGCAGAAGGAGCGCCCCGGAGCGCACCGCAACCGGCGCCGTCATCTCTGCGCAAAGAGCCAAAATATTTTAAAACCCGCCAAAACTAATCCAAAAATATTTTCAAACCCGCCAAAATAGAAAACCAGACAGAAGAGATCAATACATTCGAAAAAACCTGACAAAACATGATCAAGCCCACCAAAGCTAATCCAAACACACCAAAAACTGGGCTATACAGAATCAAAACAAATCAAAACAAATCGAAACCTTCTAAAAACCCACCAAAATATTTCAAAACCCGTCAAAACTAATCAAAACATTCCGAACACCCGCCAAAACATTCCGAACACCCGCCAAAAGGAATCCAAACATTCCAAAACCTGCCAACACAATAAAAACAACTCAAGAGAATACAAAACATTCTAAAACCCAACCAAAACATTCCGAAAACCCACCAAAACATCATAAAAACAAATCAAAACCAACCAAAATATTCCGAAAACCCGCCAAAATAATTTAGACCCGCAAAACTCATCAAAACTTTCTGAAAAGATGCCAAAACATTAGAAAACCAGACAGAACTGATCAAAACATTGAAAAAACTAGGCAAAACATCATAAAAACAAATCAAAACCAACCAAAAAATCCCAAAAACCTGACAAAATAGTTTAGAACCTGCCAAAACTGATCAAAACATTCTGAAAAGATGCCAAAATACTAGAAAACCAGTCAGAAGTGATCGAAACTTTCAATAATTTGCCAAAACATAATCAAAACAAATGAAAGCAAACCAAAAACATTCCAAATACCCGCCAAAATATTTGAAAACCCGCCAAAAGGAATCCAAATATTCCACAACCTGCCAAGACAATAAAAACAACACAAGAGAAAACAAAACATTCTAAAACACCACCAAAACATTCCGAAAACCCACCAAAACATCATCAAAACAAATCAAAACAAACCAAACAATAGGAGGAACACGGCAACATATTGGCAAGCAAGAGACGGAGAGCGCGGCACCTTCTAGGAGGCCAAGAAGGAAGCCGCACAACACCTGCACTGTGTCTGCAACTTTCAAACTGCTAGAAGCTAGTGGCTTGCCACTGGCCTGCCTCTTCAATTGCCATTAGCATTCCAATGGAAGCTATTCTTGGACAACTTTGCTCTGCTTGCTGCTAGTTCTGCCCCAGCCTACCATAGAGAACCTTGCTCTTGCCTTGAGGCTCTGAGATGCCAAGAACTTGTCAACTTCAAAGGGCGGGCCGGGCTACATCTACTCAGCTGCCACAGTTTCTCCTTGCTAGACCTAGTGGGAAAGCATTTTGCTGAGATGCAGAAGGCAAGAAACGCAGCATACGGAGACGCGGAGCTGTCCCAAGTGCCGCTGCCTAGGCGTCTTTCCGCAGAAGGAGCGCCCCGGAGCGCACCGCAACCGGCGCCGTCATCTCTGCGCAAAGAGCCAAAATATTTTAAAACCTGCCAAAACTAATCCAAAAATATTTTCAAACCCGCCAAAATAGAAAACCAGACAGAAGAGATCAATACATTCGAAAAAACCTGACAAAACATGATCAAGCCCAACAAAGCTAATCCAAACACACCAAAAACTGGGCTAAACAGAATCAAAACAAATCAAAACCTTCTAAAAGCCCGCCAAAATATTTCAAAACCCGTCAAAACTAATCAAAATATTCCAAATACCCGCCAAAACATTCCGAACACCCACCAAAAGGAATCCAAACATTCCAAAACCTGTCAACACAATAAAAACAACTCAAGAGAATACAAAACATTCTAAAACCCAACCGACACATTCCGAAAACCCGCCAAAACATCATAAAAACAAATCAAAACCAACCAAAATATTCCGAAAACCCGCCAAAATTATTTAGACCCACAAAACTCATCAAAACATTCTAAAAAGATGCCAAAACATTAGAAAACCAGCCAGAACTGATCAAAACATTCAAAAAACTTGGCAAAACATCATAAAAACAAATCAAAACCAACCAAAACATTCCAAAAACCCGACAAAATAGTTTAGAACCTGCCAAAACTGATCAAAACATTCGGAAAAGATGCCAAAATACTAGAAAACCAGTCAGAAGTGATCGAAACATTCAAAAAACCCACCAAAATATAGTAAAAACAAAGCTAAAGAAACCAAAATATTATAAACAACCTCTAAAATATCTTAAAACCCGCCAAAACTGATCAAAACATTCTGAAAATCGGCCAACATATTAGAAAACCAGCCAGAACTGATCAAACAAAAAAAAAAACCCTTGCCAAAACATAACAAAAAAAAATGAAAACCAAGCAAAACCTTCCAAATACATGCCAAAATATTTTAAACTAGACAAAACAAATCAAAACATTCCAAAACCCACAAAATAACATTAAAAAGAAATCAAAACCAACCAAAACATTCTAGAAAACCGACCAAAACATTCTGAAAACCCGCAAAATCAAAATAAAAACAAATCAAAACCAAGCAAAACATTCCAAAAACCCAACAAAATAGTTTAGAACCCGCCAAAACTGATCAAAACACTCTGAAAAGATGCCAAAATACTAGAAAACCAGTCAGAAGTGATCAAAACATTCAATAACTTGCCAAAACATAATCAAAACAAATGAAAGCAAACCCAAACATTCCAAATACCCGCCAAAATATTTGAAAACCCGCCAAAAGGAATCCAAACGTTCCACAACCTGCCAACACAATAAAAACAACACAAGAGAAAACAAAACATTCTAAAACACCACCAAAACATTCCGAAAACCCACCAAAACATCATCAAAACAAATCAAAACAAACCAAACAATAAGAGGAACACGGCAACATATTGGCAAGCAAGAGACGGAGAGCGCGGCACCTTCTAGGAGGCCAAGAAGGAAGCCGCACAACACCTGCACTGTGTCTGCAACTTTCAAACTGCTAGAAGCTAGTGGCTTGCCACTGGCCTGCCTCTTCAATTGCCATTAGCATTCCAATGGAAGCTATTCTTGGACAACTTTACTCTGCTTGCTGCTAGTTCTGCCCCAGCCTACCATAGAGAACCTTGCTCTTCCCTTGAGGCTCTGAGATGCCAAGAACTTGTCAACTTCAAAGGGCGGGCCGGGCTACATCTACTCAGCTGCCACAGTTTCTCCTTGCTAGACCTAGTGGGAAAGCATTTTGCTGAGATGCAGAAGGCAAGAAACGCAGCATACGGAGACGCGGAGCTGTCCCAAGTGCCGCTGCCTAGGCGTCTTTCCGCAGAAGGAGCGCCCCGGAGCGCACCGCAACCGGCGCCGTCATCTCTGCGCAAAGAGCCAAAATATTTTAAAACCCGCCAAAACTAATCCAAAAATATTTTCAAACCCGCCAAAATAGAAAACCAGACAGAAGAGATCAATACATTCGAAAAAACCTGACAAAACATGATCAAGCCCACCAAAGCTAATCCAAACACACCAAAAACTGGGCTATACAGAATCAAAACAAATCAAAACAAATCGAAACCTTCTAAAAACCCACCAAAATATTTCAAAACCCGTCAAAACTAATCAAAACATTCCGAACACCCGCCAAAACATTCCGAACACCCGCCAAAAGGAATCCAAACATTCCAAAACCTGCCAACACAATAAAAACAACTCAAGAGAATACAAAACATTCTAAAACCCAACCAAAACATTCCGAAAACCCACCAAAACATCATAAAAACAAATCAAAACCAACCAAAATATTCCGAAAACCCGCCAAAATAATTTAGACCCGCAAAACTCATCAAAACTTTCTGAAAAGATGCCAAAACATTAGAAAACCAGACAGAACTGATCAAAACATTGAAAAAACTAGGCAAAACATCATAAAAACAAATCAAAACCAACCAAAAAATCCCAAAAACCTGACAAAATAGTTTAGAACCTGCCAAAACTGATCAAAACATTCTGAAAAGATGCCAAAATACTAGAAAACCAGTCAGAAGTGATCGAAACTTCCAATAACTTGCCAAAACATAATCAAAACAAATGAAAGCAAACCAAAAACATTCCAAATACCCGCCAAAATATTTGAAAACCCGCCAAAAGGAATCCAAATATTCCACAACCTGCCAAGACAATAAAAACAACACAAGAGAAAACAAAACATTCTAAAACACCACCAAAACATTCCGAAAACCCACCAAAACATCATCAAAACAAATCAAAACAAACCAAACAATAGGAGGAACACGGCAACATATTGGCAAGCAAGAGACGGAGAGCGCGGCACCTTCTAGGAGGCCAAGAAGGAAGCCGCACAACACCTGCACTGTGTCTGCAACTTTCAAACTGCTAGAAGCTAGTGGCTTGCCACTGGCCTGCCTCTTCAATTGCCATTAGCATTCCAATGGAAGCTATTCTTGGACAACTTTGCTCTGCTTGCTGCTAGTTCTGCCCCAGCCTACCATAGAGAACCTTGCTCTTGCCTTGAGGCTCTGAGATGCCAAGAACTTGTCAACTTCAAAGGGCGGGCCGGGCTACATCTACTCAGCTGCCACAGTTTCTCCTTGCTAGACCTAGTGGGAAAGCATTTTGCTGAGATGCAGAAGGCAAGAAACGCAGCATACGGAGACGCGGAGCTGTCCCAAGTGCCGCTGCCTAGGCGTCTTTCCGCAGAAGGAGCGCCCCGGAGCGCACCGCAACCGGCGCCGTCATCTCTGCGCAAAGAGCCAAAATATTTTAAAACCTGCCAAAACTAATCCAAAAATATTTTCAAACCCGCCAAAATAGAAAACCAGACAGAAGAGATCAATACATTCGAAAAAACCTGACAAAACATGATCAAGCCCACCAAAGCTAATCCAAACACACCAAAAACTGGGCTAAACAGAATCAAAACAAATCAAAACCTTCTAAAAGCCCGCCAAAATATTTCAAAACCCGTCAAAACTAATCAAAATATTCCAAATACCCGCCAAAACATTCCGAACACCCACCAAAAGGAATCCAAACATTCCAAAACCTGTCAACACAATAAAAACAACTCAAGAGAATACAAAACATTCTAAAACCCAACCAACACATTCCGAAAACCCGCCAAAACATCATAAAAACAAATCAAAACCAACCAAAATATTCCGAAAACCCGCCAAAATTATTTAGACCCACAAAACTCATCAAAACATTCTAAAAAGATGCCAAAACATTAGAAAACCAGACAGAACTGATCAAAACATTCAAAAAACTTGGCAAAACATCATAAAAACAAATCAAAACCAACCAAAACATTCCAAAAACCCGACAAAATAGTTTAGAACCTGCCAAAACTGATCAAAACATTCGGAAAAGATGCCAAAATACTAGAAAACCAGTCAGAAGTGACCGAAACATTCAAAAAACCCGCCAAAATATAGTAAAAACAAAGCTAAAGAAACCAAAATATTATAAACAACCTCTAAAATATCTTAAAACCCGCCAAAACTGATCAAAACATTCTGAAAATCGGCCAACATATTAGAAAACCAGCCAGAACTGATCAAACCAAAAAAAAACCCTTGCCAAAACATAACAAAAAAAAATGAAAACCAAGCAAAACCTTCCAAATACATGCCAAAATATTTTAAACTAGACAAAACAAATCAAAACATTCCAAAACCCACAAAATAATATTAAAAAGAAATCAAAACCAACCAAAACATTCTAGAAAACCGACCAAAACATTCTGAAAACCCGCAAAATCAAAATAAAAACAAATCAAAACCAAGCAAAACATTCCAAAAACCCAACAAAATAGTTTAGAACCCGCCAAAACTGATCAAAACATTCTGAAAAGATGCCAAAATACTAGAAAACCAGTCAGAAGTGATCAAAACATTCAATAACTTGCCAAAACATAATCAAAACAAATGAAAGCAAACCCAAACATTCCAAATACCCGCCAAAATATTTTAAAACCCGCCAAAAGGAATCCAAACGTTCCACAACCTGCCAAGACAATAAAAACAACACAAGAGAAAACAAAACATTCTAAAACACCACCAAAACATTCCGAAAACCCGCCAAAACATCATAAAAACAAATCAAAACAAACCAAACAATAAGAGGAACACGGCAACATATTGGCAAGCAAGAGACGGAGAGCGCGGCACCTTCTAGGAGGCCAAGAAGGAAGCCGCACAACACCTGCACTGTGTCTGCAACTTTCAAACTGCTAGAAGCTAGTGGCTTGCCACTGGCCTGCCTCTTCAATTGCCATTAGCATTCCAATGGAAGCTATTCTTGGACAACTTTGCTCTGCTTGCTGCTAGTTCTGCCCCAGCCTACCATAGAGAACCTTGCTCTTCCCTTGAGGCTCTGAGATGCCAAGAACTTGTCAACTTCAAAGGGCGGGCCGGGCTACATCTACTCAGCTGCCACAGTTTCTCCTTGCTAGACCTAGTGGGAAAGCATTTTGCTGAGATGCAGAAGGCAAGAAACGCAGCATACGGAGACGCGGAGCTGTCCCAAGTGCCGCTGCCTAGGCGTCTTTCCGCAGAAGGAGCGCCCCGGAGCGCACCGCAACCGGCGCCGTCATCTCTGCGCAAAGAGCCAAAATATTTTAAAACCCGCCAAAACTAATCCAAAAATATTTTCAAACCCGCCAAAATAGAAAACCAGACAGAAGAGATCAATACATTCGAAAAAACCTGACAAAACATGATCAAGCCCACCAAAGCTAATCCAAACACACCAAAAACTGGGCTAAACAGAATCAAAACAAATCAAAACAAATCGAAACCTTCTAAAAACCCACCAAAATATTTCAAAACCCGTCAAAACTAATCAAAATATTCCAAATGCCCGCCAAAACATTCCGAACACCCGCCAAAAGGAATCCAAACATTCCAAAACCTGCCAACACAATAAAAACAACTCAAGAGAATACAAAACATTCTAAAACCCAACCAAAACATTCCGAAAACCCACCAAAACATCATAAAAAACAAATCAAAACCAACCAAAATATTCCGAAAACCCGCCAAAATTATTTAGACCCGCAAAACTCATCAAAACTTTCTGAAAAGATGCCAAAACATTAGAAAACCAGACAGAACTGATCAAAACATTGAAAAAACTAGGCAAAACATCATAAAAACAAATCAAAACCAACCAAAAAATTCCAAAAACCTGACAAAATAGTTTAGAACCCGCCAAAACTGATCAAAACATTCTGAAAAGATGCCAAAATACTAGAAAACCAGTCAGAAGTGATCGAAACTTTCAATAATTTGCCAAAACATAATCAAAACAAATGAAAGCAAACCAAAAACATTCCAAATACCCGCCAAAATATTTGAAAACCCGCCAAAAGGAATCCAAATATTCCACAACCTGCCAAGACAATAAAAACAACACAAGAGAAAACAAAACATTCTAAAACACCACCAAAACATTCCGAAAACCCACCAAAACATCATCAAAACAAATCAAAACAAACCAAACAATAGGAGGAACACGGCAACATATTGGCAAGCAAGAGACGGAGAGCGCGGCACCTTCTAGGAGGCCAAGAAGGAAGCCGCACAACACCTGCACTGTGTCTGCAACTTTCAAACTGCTAGAAGCTAGTGGCTTGCCACTGGCCTGCCTCTTCAATTGCCATTAGCATTCCAATGGAAGCTATTCTTGGACAACTTTGCTCTGCTTGCTGCTAGTTCTGCCCCAGCCTACCATAGAGAACCTTGCTCTTGCCTTGAGGCTCTGAGATGCCAAGAACTTGTCAACTTCAAAGGGCGGGCCGGGCTACATCTACTCAGCTGCCACAGTTTCTCCTTGCTAGACCTAGTGGGAAAGCATTTTGCTGAGATGCAGAAGGCAAGAAACGCACAATACGGAGACGCGGAGCTGTCCCAAGTGCCGCTGCCTAGGCGTCTTTCCGCAGAAGGAGCGCCCCGGAGCGCACCGCAACCGGCGCCGTCATCTCTGCGCAAAGAGCCAAAATATTTTAAAACGCGCCAAAACTAATCCAAAAATATTTTCAAACCCGCCAAAATAGAAAACCAGACAGAAGAGATCAATACATTCGAAAAAACCTGACAAAACATGATCAAGCCCACCAAAGCTAATCCAAACACACCAAAAACTGGGCTAAACAGAATCAAAACAAATCAAAACCTTCTAAAAGCCCGCCAAAATATTTCAAAACCCGTCAAAACTAATCAAAATATTCCAAATGCCCGCCAAAACATTCCGAACACCCACCAAAAGGAATCCAAACATTCCAAAACCTGCCAACACAATAAAAACAACTCAAGAGAATACAAAACATTCTAAAACCCAACCAACACATTCCGAAAACCCGCCAAAACATCATAAAAACAAATCAAAACCAACCAAAATATTCCGAAAACCCGCCAAAATAATTTAGACCCACAAAACTCATCAAAACATTCTAAAAAGATGCCAAAACATTAGAAAACCAGCCAGAACTGATCAAAACATTCAAAAAACTTGGCAAAACATCATAAAAACAAATCAAAACCAACCAAAACATTCCAAAAACCCGACAAAATAGTTTAGAACCTGCCAAAACTGATCAAAACATTCGGAAAAGATGCCAAAATACTAGAAAACCAGTCAGAAGTGACCGAAACATTCAAAAAACCCGCCAAAATATAGTAAAAACAAAGCTAAAGAAACCAAAATATTATAAACAACCTCTAAAATATCTTAAAACCCGCCAAAACTGATCAAAACATTCTGAAAATCGGCCAACATATTAGAAAACCAGCCAGAACTGATCAAACCAAAAAAAAACCCTTGCCAAAACATAACAAAAAAAAATGAAAACCAAGCAAAACCTTCCAAATACATGCCAAAATATTTTAAACTAGACAAAACAAATCAAAACATTCCAAAACCCACAAAATAATATTAAAAAGAAATCAAAACCAACCAAAACATTCTAGAAAACCGACCAAAACATTCTGAAAACCCGCAAAATCAAAATAAAAACAAATCAAAACCAAGCAAAACATTCCAAAAACCCAACAAAATAGTTTAGAACCCGCCAAAACTGATCAAAACATTCTGAAAAGATGCCAAAATACTAGAAAACCAGTCAGAAGTGATCAAAACATTCAATAACTTGCCAAAACATAATCAAAACAAATGAAAGCAAACCCAAACATTCCAAATACCCGCCAAAATATTTTAAAACCCGCCAAAAGGAATCCAAACGTTCCACAACCTGCCAACACAATAAAAACAACACAAGAGAAAACAAAACATTCTAAAACACCACCAAAACATTCCGAAAACCCGCCAAAACATCATAAAAACAAATCAAAACAAACCAAACAATAAGAGGAACACGGCAACATATTGGCAAGCAAGAGACGGAGAGCGCGGCATCTTCTAGGAGGCCAAGAAGGAAGCCGCACAACACCTGCACTGTGTCTGCAACTTTCAAACTGCTAGAAGCTAGTGGCTTGCCACTGGCCTGCCTCTTCAATTGCCATTAGCATTCCAATGGAAGCTATTCTTGGACAACTTTGCTCTGCTTGCTGCTAGTTCTGCCCCAGCCTACCATAGATAACCTTGCTCTTGCCTTGAGGCTCTGAGATGCCAAGAACTTGTCAACTTCAAAGGGCGGGCCGGGCTACATCTACTCAGCTGCCACAGTTTCTCCTTGCTAGACCTAGTGGGAAAGCATTTTGCTGAGATGCAGAAGGCAAGAAACGCAGCATACGGAGACGCGGAGCTGTCCCAAGTGCCGCTGCCTAGGCGTCTTTCCGCAGAAGGAGCGCCCCGGAGCGCACCGCAACCGGCGCCGTCATCTCTGCGCAAAGAGCCAAAATATTTTAAAACCCGCCAAAACTAATCCAAAAATATTTTCAAACCCGCCAAAATAGAAAACCAGACAGAAGAGATCAATACATTCGAAAAAACCTGACAAAACATGATCAAGCCCACCAAAGCTAATCCAAACACACCAAAAACTGGGCTAAACAGAATCAAAACAAATCAAAACAAATCGAAACCTTCTAAAAACCCACCAAAATATTTCAAAACCCGTCAAAACTAATCAAAACATTCCGAACACCCGCCAAAACATTCCGAACACCCGCCAAAAGGAATCCAAACATTCCAAAACCTGCCAACACAATAAAAACAACTCAAGAGAATACAAAACATTCTAAAACCCAACCAAAACATTCCGAAAACCCACCAAAACATCATAAAAAAAAAATCAAAACCAACCAAAATATTCCGAAAACCCGCCAAAATAATTTAGACCCGCAAAACTCATCAAAACTTTCTGAAAAGATGCCAAAACATTAGAAAATCAGACAGAACTGATCAAAACATTGAAAAAACTAGGCAAAACATCATAAAAACAAATCAAAACCAACCAAAAAATTCCAAAAACCTGACAAAATAGTTTAGAACCTGCCAAAACTGATCAAAACATTCTGAAAAGATGCCAAAATACTAGAAAACCAGTCAGAAGTGATCGAAACTTTCAATAACTTGCCAAAACATAATCAAAACAAATGAAAGCAAACCAAAAACATTCCAAATACCCGCCAAAATATTTGAAAACCCGCCAAAAGGAATCCAAATATTCCACAACCTGCCAAGACAATAAAAACAACACAAGAGAAAACAAAACATTCTAAAACACCACCAAAACATTCCGAAAACCCACCAAAACATCATCAAAACAAATCAAAACAAACCAAACAATAGGAGGAACACGGCAACATATTGGCAAGCAAGAGACGGAGAGCGCGGCACCTTCTAGGAGGCCAAGAAGGAAGCCGCACAACACCTGCACTGTGTCTGCAACTTTCAAACTGCTAGAAGCTAGTGGCTTGCCACTGGCCTGCCTCTTCAATTGCCATTAGCATTCCAATGGAAGCTATTCTTGGACAACTTTGCTCTGCTTGCTGCTAGTTCTGCCCCAGCCTACCATAGAGAACCTTGCTCTTGCCTTGAGGCTCTGAGATGCCAAGAACTTGTCAACTTCAAAGGGCGGGCCGGGCTACATCTACTCAGCTGCCACAGTTTCTCCTTGCTAGACCTAGTGGGAAAGCATTTTGCTGAGATGCAGAAGGCAAGAAACGCAGCATACGGAGACGCGGAGCTGTCCCAAGTGCCGCTGCCTAGGCGTCTTTCCGCAGAAGGAGCGCCCCGGAGCGCACCGCAACCGGCGCCGTCATCTCTGCGCAAAGAGCCAAAATATTTTAAAACCTGCCAAAACTAATCCAAAAATATTTTCAAACCCGCCAAAATAGAAAACCAGACAGAAGAGATCAATACATTCGAAAAAACCTGACAAAACATGATCAAGCCCACCAAAGCTAATCCAAACACACCAAAAACTGGGCTAAACAGAATCAAAACAAATCAAAACCTTCTAAAAGCCCGCCAAAATATTTCAAAACCCGTCAAAACTAATCAAAACATTCCGAACACCCGCCAAAACATTCCGAACACCCGCCAAAAGGAATCCAAACATTCCAAAACCTGACAACACAATAAAAACAACTCAAGAGAATACAAAACATTCTAAAACCCAACCAACACATTCCGAAAACCCGCCAAAACATCATAAAAACAAATCAAAACCAACCAAAATATTCCGAAAACCCGCCAAAATAATTTAGACCCACAAAACTCATCAAAACATTCTAAAAAGATGCCAAAACATTAGAAAACCAGACAGAACTGATCAAAACATTCAAAAAACTTGGCAAAACATCATAAAAACAAATCAAAACCAACCAAAACATTCCAAAAACCCGACAAAATAGTTTAGAACCTGCCAAAACTGATCAAAACATTCGGAAAAGATGCCAAAATACTAGAAAACCAGTCAGAAGTGATCGAAACATTCAAAAAACCCGCCAAAATATAGTAAAAACAAAGCTAAAGAAACCAAAATATTATAAACAACCTCTAAAATATCTTAAAACCCGCCAAAACTGATCAAAACATTCTGAAAATCGGCCAACATATTAGAAAACCAGCCAGAACTGATCAAACCAAAAAAAAACCCTTGCCAAAACATAACAAAAAAAAATGAAAACCAAGCAAAACCTTCCAAATACATGCCAAAATATTTTAAACTAGACAAAACAAATCAAAACATTCCAAAACCCACAAAATAATATTAAAAAGAAATCAAAACCAACCAAAACATTCTAGAAAACCGACCAAAACATTCTGAAAACCCGCAAAATCAAAATAAAAACAAATCAAAACCAAGCAAAACATTCCAAAAACCCAACAAAATAGTTTAGAACCCGCCAAAACTGATCAAAACATTCTGAAAAGATGCCAAAATACTAGAAAACCAGTCAGAAGTGATCAAAACATTCAATAACTTGCCAAAACATAATCAAAACAAATGAAAGCAAACCCAAACATTCCAAATACCCGCCAAAATATTTTAAAACCCGCCAAAAGGAATCCAAACGTTCCACAACCTGCCAACACAATAAAAACAACACAAGAGAAAACAAAACATTCTAAAACACCACCAAAACATTCCGAAAACCCGCCAAAACATCATCAAAACAAATCAAAACAAACCAAACAATAAGAGGAACACGGCAACATATTGGCAAGCAAGAGACGGAGAGCGCGGCACCTTCTAGGAGGCCAAGAAGGAAGCCGCACAACACCTGCACTGTGTCTGCAACTTTCAAACTGCTAGAAGCTAGTGGCTTGCCACTGGCCTGCCTCTTCAATTGCCATTAGCATTCCAATGGAAGGTATTCTTGGACAACTTTGCTCTGCTTGCTGCTAGTTCTGCCCCAGCCTACCATAGATAACCTTGCTCTTGCCTTGAGGCTCTGAGATGCCAAGAACTTGTCAACTTCAAAGGGCGGGCCGGGCTACATCTACTCAGCTGCCACAGTTTCTCCTTGCTAGACCTAGTGGGAAAGCATTTTGCTGAGATGCAGAAGGCAAGAAACGCAGCATACGGAGACGCGGAGCTGTCCCAAGTGCCGCTGCCTAGGCGTCTTTCCGCAGAAGGAGCGCCCCGGAGCGCACCGCAACCGGCGCCGTCATCTCTGCGCAAAGAGCCAAAATATTTTAAAACCCGCCAAAACTAATCCAAAAATATTTTCAAACCCGCCAAAATAGAAAACCAGACAGAAGAGATCAATACATTCGAAAAAACCTGACAAAACATGATCAAGCCCACCAAAGCTAATCCAAACACACCAAAAACTGGGCTAAACAGAATCAAAACAAATCAAAACAAATCGAAACCTTCTAAAAACCCACCAAAATATTTCAAAACCCGTCAAAACTAATCAAAACATTCCGAACACCCGCCAAAACATTCCGAACACCCGCCAAAAGGAATCCAAACATTCCAAAACCTGCCAACACAATAAAAACAACTCAAGAGAATACAAAACATTCTAAAACCCAACCAAAACATTCCGAAAACCCACCAAAACATCATAAAAAAAAAATCAAAACCAACCAAAATATTCCGAAAACCCGCCAAAATAATTTAGACCCGCAAAACTCATCAAAACTTTCTGAAAAGATGCCAAAACATTAGAAAATCAGACAGAACTGATCAAAACATTGAAAAAACTAGGCAAAACATCATAAAAACAAATCAAAACCAACCAAAAAATTCCAAAAACCTGACAAAATAGTTTAGAACCTGCCAAAACTGATCAAAACATTCTGAAAAGATGCCAAAATACTAGAAAACCAGTCAGAAGTGATCGAAACTTTCAATAACTTGCCAAAACATAATCAAAACAAATGAAAGCAAACCAAAAACATTCCAAATACCCGCCAAAATATTTGAAAACCCGCCAAAAGGAATCCAAATATTCCACAACCTGCCAAGACAATAAAAACAACACAAGAGAAAACAAAACATTCTAAAACACCACCAAAACATTCCGAAAACCCACCAAAACATCATCAAAACAAATCAAAACAAACCAAACAATAGGAGGAACACGGCAACATATTGGCAAGCAAGAGACGGAGAGCGCGGCACCTTCTAGGAGGCCAAGAAGGAAGCCGCACAACACCTGCACTGTGTCTGCAACTTTCAAACTGCTAGAAGCTAGTGGCTTGCCACTGGCCTGCCTCTTCAATTGCCATTAGCATTCCAATGGAAGCTATTCTTGGACAACTTTGCTCTGCTTGCTGCTAGTTCTGCCCCAGCCTACCATAGAGAACCTTGCTCTTGCCTTGAGGCTCTGAGATGCCAAGAACTTGTCAACTTCAAAGGGCGGGCCGGGCTACATCTACTCAGCTGCCACAGTTTCTCCTTGCTAGACCTAGTGGGAAAGCATTTTGCTGAGATGCAGAAGGCAAGAAACGCAGCATACGGAGACGCGGAGCTGTCCCAAGTGCCGCTGCCTAGGCGTCTTTCCGCAGAAGGAGCGCCCCGGAGCGCACCGCAACCGGCGCCGTCATCTCTGCGCAAAGAGCCAAAATATTTTAAAACCCGCCAAAACTAATCCAAAAATATTTTCAAACCCGCCAAAATAGAAAACCAGACAGAAGAGATCAATACATTCGAAAAAACCTGACAAAACATGATCAAGCCCACCAAAGCTAATCCAAACACACCAAAAACTGGGCTAAACAGAATCAAAACAAATCAAAACCTTCTAAAAGCCCGCCAAAATATTTCAAAACCCGTCAAAACTAATCAAAACATTCCGAACACCCGCCAAAACATTCCGAACACCCGCCAAAAGGAATCCAAACATTCCAAAACCTGACAACACAATAAAAACAACTCAAGAGAATACAAAACATTCTAAAACCCAACCAACACATTCCGAAAACCCGCCAAAACATCATAAAAACAAATCAAAACCAACCAAAATATTCCGAAAACCCGCCAAAATAATTTAGACCCACAAAACTCATCAAAACATTCTAAAAAGATGCCAAAACATTAGAAAACCAGCCAGAACTGATCAAAACATTCAAAAAACTTGGCAAAACATCATAAAAACAAATCAAAACCAACCAAAACATTCCAAAAACCCGACAAAATAGTTTAGAACCTGCCAAAACTGATCAAAACATTCGGAAAAGATGCCAAAATACTAGAAAACCAGTCAGAAGTGATCGAAACATTCAAAAAACCCGCCAAAATATAGTAAAAACAAAGCTAAAGAAACCAAAATATTATAAACAACCTCTAAAATATCTTAAAACCCGCCAAAACTGATCAAAACATTCTGAAAATCGGCCAACATATTAGAAAACCAGCCAGAACTGATCAAACCAAAAAAAACCCCTTGCCAAAACATAACAAAAAAAAATGAAAACCAAGCAAAACCTTCCAAATACATGCCAAAATATTTTAAACTAGACAAAACAAATCAAAACATTCCAAAACCCACAAAATAATATTAAAAAGAAATCAAAACCAACCAAAACATTCTAGAAAACCGACCAAAACATTCTGAAAACCCGCAAAATCAAAATAAAAACAAATCAAAACCAAGCAAAACATTCCAAAAACCCAACAAAATAGTTTAGAACCCGCCAAAACTGATCAAAACATTCTGAAAAGATGCCAAAATACTAGAAAACCAGTCAGAAGTGATCGAAACTTTCAATAACTTGCCAAAACATAATCAAAACAAATGAAAGCAAACCAAAAACATTCCAAATACCCGCCAAAATATTTGAAAACCCGCCAAAAGGAATCCAAACGTTCCACAACCTGCCAACACAATAAAAACAACACAAGAGAAAACAAAACATTCTAAAACACCACCAAAACATTCCGAAAACCCACCAAAACATCATAAAAACAAATCAAAACAAACCAAACAATAGGAGGAACACGGCAACATATTGGCAAGCAAGAGACGGAGAGCGCGGCACCTTCTAGGAGGCCAAGAAGGAAGCCGCACAACACCTGCACTGTGTCTGCAACTTTCAAACTGCTAGAAGCTAGTGGCTTGCCACTGGCCTGCCTCTTCAATTGCCATTAGCATTCCAATGGAAGCTATTCTTGGACAACTTTGCTCTGCTTGCTGCTAGTTCTGCCCCAGCCTACCATAGAGAACCTTGCTCTTGCCTTGAGGCTCTGAGATGCCAAGAACTTGTCAACTTCAAAGGGCGGGCCGGGCTACATCTACTCAGCTGCCACAGTTTCTCCTTGCTAGACCTAGTGGGAAAGCATTTTGCTGAGATGCAGAAGGCAAGAAACGCAGCATACGGAGACGCGGAGCTGTCCCAAGTGCCGCTGCCTAGGCGTCTTTCCGCAGAAGGAGCGCCCCGGAGCGCACCGCAACCAGCGCCGTCATCTCTGCGCAAAGAGCCAAAATATTTTAAAACCTGCCAAAACTAATCCAAAAATATTTTCAAACCCGCCAAAATAGAAAACCAGACAGAAGAGATCAATACATTCGAAAAAACCTGACAAAACATGATCAAGCCCACCAAAGCTAATCCAAACACACCAAAAACTGGGCTAAACAGAATCAAAACAAATCAAAACCTTCTAAAAGCCCGCCAAAATATTTCAAAACCCGTCAAAACTAATCAAAACATTCCGAACACCCGCCAAAACATTCCGAACACCCGCCAAAAGGAATCCAAACATTCCAAAACCTGACAACACAATAAAAACAACTCAAGAGAATACAAAACATTCTAAAACCCAACCAACACATTCCGAAAACCCGCCAAAACATCATAAAAACAAATCAAAACCAACCAAAATATTCCGAAAACCCGCCAAAATAATTTAGACCCACAAAACTCATCAAAACATTCTAAAAAGATGCCAAAACATTAGAAAACCAGCCAGAACTGATCAAAACATTGAAAAAACTAGGCAAAACATCATAAAAACAAATCAAAACCAACCAAAACATTCCAAAAACCCGACAAAATAGTTTAGAACCTGCCAAAACTGATCAAAACATTCGGAAAAGATGCCAAAATACTAGAAAACCAGTCAGAAGTGATCGAAACATTCAAAAAACCCGCCAAAATATAGTAAAAACAAAGCTAAAGAAACCAAAATATTGTAAACAACCTCTAAAATATCTTAAAACCCGCCAAAACTGATCAAAACATTCTGAAAATCGGCCAACATATTAGAAAACCAGCCAGAACTGATCAAACCAAAAAAAAACCCTTGCCAAAACATAACAAAAAAAAATGAAAACCAAGCAAAACCTTCCAAATACATGCCAAAATATTTTAAACTAGACAAAACAAATCAAAACATTCCAAAACCCACAAAATAATATTAAAAAGAAATCAAAACCAACCAAAACATTCTAGAAAACCGACCAAAACATTCTGAAAACCCGCAAAATCAAAATAAAAACAAATCAAAACCAAGCAAAACATTCCAAAAACCCAACAAAATAGTTTAGAACCCGCCAAAACTGATCAAAACATTCTGAAAAGATGCCAAAATACTAGAAAACCAGTCAGAAGTGATCAAAACATTCAATAACTTGCCAAAACATAATCAAAACAAATGAAAGCAAACCCAAACATTCCAAATACCCGCCAAAATATTTTAAAACCCGCCAAAAGGAATCCAAACGTTCCACAACCTGCCAACACAATAAAAACAACACAAGAGAAAACAAAACATTCTAAAACACCACCAAAACATTCCGAAAACCCGCCAAAACATCATAAAAACAAATCAAAACAAACCAAACAATAAGAGGAACACGGCAACATATTGGCAAGCAAGAGACGGAGAGCGCGGCACCTTCTAGGAGGCCAAGAAGGAAGCCGCACAACACCTGCACTGTGTCTGCAACTTTCAAACTGCTAGAAGCTAGTGGCTTGCCACTGGCCTGCCTCTTCAATTGCCATTAGCATTCCAATGGAAGGTATTCTTGGACAACTTTGCTCTGCTTGCTGCTAGTTCTGCCCCAGCCTACCATAGAGAACCTTGCTCTTGCCTTGAGGCTCTGAGATGCCAAGAACTTGTCAACTTCAAAGGGCGGGCCGGGCTACATCTACTCAGCTGCCACAGTTTCTCCTTGCTAGACCTAGTGGGAAAGCATTTTGCTGAGATGCAGAAGGCAAGAAACGCAGCATACGGAGACGCGGAGCTGTCCCAAGTGCCGCTGCCTAGGCGTCTTTCCGCAGAAGGAGCGCCCCGGAGCGCACCGCAACCGGCACCGTCATCTCTGCGCAAAGAGCCAAAATATTTTAAAACCCGCCAAAACTAATCCAAAAATATTTTCAAACCCGCCAAAATAGAAAACCAGACAGAAGAGATCAATACATTCGAAAAAACCTGACAAAACATGATCAAGCCCACCAAAGCTAATCCAAACACACCAAAAACTGGGCTAAACAGAATCAAAACAAATCAAAACCTTCTAAAAGCCCGCCAAAATATTTCAAAACCCGTCAAAACTAATCAAAATATTCCAAATACCCGCCAAAACATTCCGAACACCCACCAAAAGGAATCCAAACATTCCAAAACCTGTCAACACAATAAAAACAACTCAAGAGAATACAAAACATTCTAAAACCCAACCAACACATTCCGAAAACCCGCCAAAACATCATAAAAACAAATCAAAACCAACCAAAATATTCCGAAAACCCGCCAAAATTATTTAGACCCACAAAACTCATCAAAACATTCTCAAAAGATGCCAAAACATTAGAAAACCAGACAGAACTGATCAAAACATTCAAAAAACTTGGCAAAACATCATAAAAACAAATCAAAACCAACCAAAACATTCCAAAAACCCGACAAAATAGTTTAGAACCTGCCAAAACTGATCAAAACATTCGGAAAAGATGCCAAAATACTAGAAAACCAGTCAGAAGTGATCGAAACATTCAAAAAACCCGCCAAAATATAGTAAAAACAAAGCTAAAGAAACCAAAATATTATAAACAACCTCTAAAATATCTTAAAACCCGCCAAAACTGATCAAAACATTCTGAAAATCGGCCAACATATTAGAAAACCAGCCAGAACTGATCAAACCAAAAAAAAACCCTTGCCAAAACATAACAAAAAAAAATGAAAACCAAGCAAAACCTTCCAAATACATGCCAAAATATTTTAAACTAGACAAAACAAATCAAAACATTCCAAAACCCACAAAATAATATTAAAAAGAAATCAAAACCAACCAAAACATTCTAGAAAACCGACCAAAACATTCTGAAAACCCGCAAAATCAAAATAAAAACAAATCAAAACCAAGCAAAACATTCCAAAAACCCAACAAAATAGTTTAGAACCCGCCAAAACTGATCAAAACATTCTGAAAAGATGCCAAAATACTAGAAAACCAGTCAGAAGTGATCAAAACATTCAATAACTTGCCAAAACATAATCAAAACAAATGAAAGCAAACCCAAACATTCCAAATACCCGCCAAAATATTTTAAAACCCGCCAAAAGGAATCCAAACGTTCCACAACCTGCCAAGACAATAAAAACAACACAAGAGAAAACAAAACATTCTAAAACACCACCAAAACATTCCGAAAACCCGCCAAAACATCATAAAAACAAATCAAAACAAACCAAACAATAAGAGGAACACGGCAACATATTGGCAAGCAAGAGACGGAGAGCGCGGCACCTTCTAGGAGGCCAAGAAGGAAGCCGCACAACACCTGCACTGTGTCTGCAACTTTCAAACTGCTAGAAGCTAGTGGCTTGCCACTGGCCTGCCTCTTCAATTGCCATTAGCATTCCAATGGAAGCTATTCTTGGACAACTTTGCTCTGCTTGCTGCTAGTTCTGCCCCAGCCTACCATAGATAACCTTGCTCTTGCCTTGAGGCTCTGAGATGCCAAGAACTTGTCAACTTCAAAGGGCGGGCCGGGCTACATCTACTCAGCTGCCACAGTTTCTCCTTGCTAGACCTAGTGGGAAAGCATTTTGCTGAGATGCAGAAGGCAAGAAACGCAGCATACGGAGACGCGGAGCTGTCCCAAGTGCCGCTGCCTAGGCGTCTTTCCGCAGAAGGAGCGCCCCGGAGCGCACCGCAACCGGCGCCGTCATCTCTGCGCAAAGAGCCAAAATATTTTAAAACCCGCCAAAACTAATCCAAAAATATTTTCAAACCCGCCAAAATAGAAAACCAGACAGAAGAGATCAATACATTCGAAAAAACCTGACAAAACATGATCAAGCCCACCAAAGCTAATCCAAACACACCAAAAACTGGGCTAAACAGAATCAAAACAAATCAAAACAAATCGAAACCTTCTAAAAACCCACCAAAATATTTCAAAACCCGTCAAAACTAATCAAAACATTCCGAACACCCGCCAAAACATTCCGAACACCCGCCAAAAGGAATCCAAACATTCCAAAACCTGCCAACACAATAAAAACAACTCAAGAGAATACAAAACATTCTAAAACCCAACCAAAACATTCCGAAAACCCACCTAAACATCATAAAAAACAAATCAAAACCAACCAAAATATTCCGAAAACCCGCCAAAATTATTTAGACCCGCAAAACTCATCAAAACTTTCTGAAAAGATGCCAAAACATTAGAAAACCAGACAGAACTGATGAAAACATTGAAAAAACTAGGCAAAACATCATAAAAACAAATCAAAACCAACCAAAAAATTCCAAAAACCTGACAAAATAGTTTAGAACCCGCCAAAACTGATCAAAACATTCTGAAAAGATGCCAAAATACTAGAAAACCAGTCAGAAGTGATCGAAACTTTCAATAACTTGCCAAAACATAATCAAAACAAATGAAAGCAAACCAAAAACATTCCAAATACCCGCCAAAATATTTGAAAACCCGCCAAAAGGAATCCAAATATTCCACAACCTGCCAAGACAATAAAAACAACACAAGAGAAAACAAAACATTCTAAAACACCACCAAAACATTCCGAAAACCCACCAAAACATCATCAAAACAAATCAAAACAAACCAAACAATAGGAGGAACACGGCAACATATTGGCAAGCAAGAGACGGAGAGCGCGGCACCTTCTAGGAGGCCAAGAAGGAAGCCGCACAACACCTGCACTGTGTCTGCAACTTTCAAACTGCTAGAAGCTAGTGGCTTGCCACTGGCCTGCCTCTTCAATTGCCATTAGCATTCCAATGGAAGCTATTCTTGGACAACTTTGCTCTGCTTGCTGCTAGTTCTGCCCCAGCCTACCATAGAGAACCTTGCTCTTGCCTTGAGGCTCTGAGATGCCAAGAACTTGTCAACTTCAAAGGGCGGGCCGGGCTACATCTACTCAGCTGCCACAGTTTCTCCTTGCTAGACCTAGTGGGAAAGCATTTTGCTGAGATGCAGAAGGCAAGAAACGCAGCATACGGAGACGCGGAGCTGTCCCAAGTGCCGCTGCCTAGGCGTCGTTCCGCAGAAGGAGCGCCCCGGAGCGCACCGCAACCGGCGCCGTCATCTCTGCGCAAAGAGCCAAAATATTTTAAAACCTGCCAAAACTAATCCAAAAATATTTTCAAACCCGCCAAAATAGAAAACCAGACAGAAGAGATCAATACATTCGAAAAAACCTGACAAAACATGATCAAGCCCACCAAAGCTAATCCAAACACACCAAAAACTGGGCTAAACAGAATCAAAACAAATCAAAACCTTCTAAAAGCCCGCCAAAATATTTCAAAACCCGTCAAAACTAATCAAAACATTCCGAACACCCGCCAAAACATTCCGAACACCCGCCAAAAGGAATCCAAACATTCCAAAACCTGACAACACAATAAAAACAACTCAAGAGAATACAAAACATTCTAAAACCCAACCAACACATTCCGAAAACCCGCCAAAACATCATAAAAACAAATCAAAACCAACCAAAATATTCCGAAAACCCGCCAAAATAATTTAGACCCACAAAACTCATCAAAACATTCTAAAAAGATGCCAAAACATTAGAAAACCAGCCAGAACTGATCAAAACATTCAAAAAACTTGGCAAAACATCATAAAAACAAATCAAAACCAACCAAAACATTCCAAAAACCCGACAAAATAGTTTAGAACCTGCCAAAACTGATCAAAACATTCGGAAAAGATGCCAAAATACTAGAAAACCAGTCAGAAGTGATCGAAACATTCAAAAAACCCGCCAAAATATAGTAAAAACAAAGCTAAAGAAACCAAAATATTATAAACAACCTCTAAAATATCTTAAAACCCGCCAAAACTGATCAAAACATTCTGAAAATCGGCCAACATATTAGAAAACCAGCCAGAACTGATCAAACCAAAAAAAAACCCTTGCCAAAACATAACAAAAAAAAATGAAAACCAAGCAAAACCTTCCAAATACATGCCAAAATATTTTAAACTAGACAAAACAAATCAAAACATTCCAAAACCCACAAAATAATATTAAAAAGAAATCAAAACCAACCAAAACATTCTAGAAAACCGACCAAAACATTCTGAAAACCCGCAAAATCAAAATAAAAACAAATCAAAACCAAGCAAAACATTCCAAAAACCCAACAAAATAGTTTAGAACCCGCCAAAACTGATCAAAACATTCTGAAAAGATGCCAAAATACTAGAAAACCAGTCAGAAGTGATCAAAACATTCAATAACTTGCCAAAACATAATCAAAACAAATGAAAGCAAACCCAAACATTCCAAATACCCGCCAAAATATTTTAAAACCCGCCAAAAGGAATCCAAACGTTCCAAAACCTGCCAAGACAATATAAACAACACAAGAGAATACAAAACATTCTAAAACACCACCAAAACATTCCGAAAACCCGCCAAAACATCATAAAAACAAATCAAAACCAACCAAAAAATAAGAGGAACAAGGCAACATATTGGCAAGCAAGAGACGGAGAGCGCGGCACCTTCTAGGAGGCCAAGAAGGAAGCCGCACAACACCTGCACTGTGTCTGCAACTTTCAAACTGCTAGAAGCTAGTGGCTTGCCACTGGCCTGCCTCTTCAATTGCCATTAGCATTCCAATGGAAGCTATTCTTGGACAACTTTGCTCTGCTTGCTGCTAGTTCTGCCCCAGCCTACCATAGAGAACCTTGCTCTTGCCTTGAGGCTCTGAGATGCCAAGAACTTGTCAACTTCAAAGGGCGGGCCGGGCTACATCTACTCAGCTGCCACAGTTTCTCCTTGCTAGACCTAGTGGGAAAGCATTTTGCTGAGATGCAGAAGGCAAGAAACGCAGCATACGGAGACGCGGAGCTGTCCCAAGTGCCGCTGCCTAGGCGTCTTTCCGCAGAAGGAGCGCCCCGGAGCGCACCGCAACCGGCGCCATCATCTCTGCGCAAAGAGCCAAAATATTTTAAAACCCGCCAAAACTAATCCAAAAATATTTTCAAACCCGCCAAAATAGAAAACCAGACAGAAGAGATCAATACATTCGAAAAAACCTGACAAAACATGATCAAGCCCACCAAAGCTAATCCAAACACACCAAAAACTGGGCTAAACAGAATCAAAACAAATCAAAACAAATCGAAACCTTCTAAAAACCCACCAAAATATTTCAAAACCCGTCAAAACTAATCAAAACATTCCGAACACCCGCCAAAACATTCCGAACACCCGCCAAAAGGAATCCAAACATTCCAAAACCTGCCAACACAATAAAAACAACTCAAGAGAATACAAAACATTCTAAAACCCAACCAAAACATTCCGAAAACCCACCTAAACATCATAAAAAACAAATCAAAACCAACCAAAATATTCCGAAAACCCGCCAAAATTATTTAGACCCGCAAAACTCATCAAAACTTTCTGAAAAGATGCCAAAACATTAGAAAACCAGACAGAACTGATCAAAACATTGAAAAAACTAGGCAAAACATCATAAAAACAAATCAAAACCAACCAAAAAATTCCAAAAACCTGACAAAATAGTTTAGAACCCGCCAAAACTGATCAAAACATTCTGAAAAGATGCCAAAATACTAGAAAACCAGTCAGAAGTGATCGAAACTTTCAATAACTTGCCAAAACATAATCAAAACAAATGAAAGCAAACCAAAAACATTCCAAATACCCGCCAAAATATTTGAAAACCCGCCAAAAGGAATCCAAATATTCCACAACCTGCCAAGACAATAAAAACAACACAAGAGAAAACAAAACATTCTAAAACACCACCAAAACATTCCGAAAACCCACCAAAACATCATCAAAACAAATCAAAACAAACCAAACAATAGGAGGAACACGGCAACATATTGGCAAGCAAGAGACGGAGAGCGCGGCACCTTCTAGGAGGCCAAGAAGGAAGCCGCACAACACCTGCACTGTGTCTGCAACTTTCAAACTGCTAGAAGCTAGTGGCTTGCCACTGGCCTGCCTCTTCAATTGCCATTAGCATTCCAATGGAAGCTATTCTTGGACAACTTTGCTCTGCTTGCTGCTAGTTCTGCCCCAGCCTACCATAGAGAACCTTGCTCTTGCCTTGAGGCTCTGAGATGCCAAGAACTTGTCAACTTCAAAGGGCGGGCCGGGCTACATCTACTCAGCTGCCACAGTTTCTCCTTGCTAGACCTAGTGGGAAAGCATTTTGCTGAGATGCAGAAGGCAAGAAACGCAGCATACGGAGACGCGGAGCTGTCCCAAGTGCCGCTGCCTAGGCGTCGTTCCGCAGAAGGAGCGCCCCGGAGCGCACCGCAACCGGCGCCGTCATCTCTGCGCAAAGAGCCAAAATATTTTAAAACCTGCCAAAACTAATCCAAAAATATTTTCAAACCCGCCAAAATAGAAAACCAGACAGAAGAGATCAATACATTCGAAAAAACCTGACAAAACATGATCAAGCCCACCAAAGCTAATCCAAACACACCAAAAACTGGGCTAAACAGAATCAAAACAAATCAAAACCTTCTAAAAGCCCGCCAAAATATTTCAAAACCCGTCAAAACTAATCAAAACATTCCGAACACCCGCCAAAACATTCCGAACACCCGCCAAAAGGAATCCAAACATTCCAAAACCTGACAACACAATAAAAACAACTCAAGAGAATACAAAACATTCTAAAACCCAACCAACACATTCCGAAAACCCGCCAAAACATCATAATAACAAATCAAAACCAACCAAAATATTCCGAAAACCCGCCAAAATAATTTAGACCCACAAAACTCATCAAAACATTCTAAAAAGATGCCAAAACATTAGAAAACCAGCCAGAACTGATCAAAACATTCAAAAAACTTGGCAAAACATCATAAAAACAAATCAAAACCAACCAAAACATTCCAAAAACCCGACAAAATAGTTTAGAACCTGCCAAAACTGATCAAAACATTCGGAAAAGATGCCAAAATACTAGAAAACCAGTCAGAAGTGATCGAAACATTCAAAAAACCCGCCAAAATATAGTAAAAACAAAGCTAAAGAAACCAAAATATTATAAACAACCTCTAAAATATCTTAAAACCCGCCAAAACTGATCAAAACATTCTGAAAATCGGCCAACATATTAGAAAACCAGCCAGAACTGATCAAACCAAAAAAAAACCCTTGCCAAAACATAACAAAAAAAAATGAAAACCAAGCAAAACCTTCCAAATACATGCCAAAATATTTTAAACTAGACAAAACAAATCAAAACATTCCAAAACCCACAAAATAATATTAAAAAGAAATCAAAACCAACCAAAACATTCTAGAAAACCGACCAAAACATTCTGAAAACCCGCAAAATCAAAATAAAAACAAATCAAAACCAAGCAAAACATTCCAAAAACCCAACAAAATAGTTTAGAACCCGCCAAAACTGATCAAAACATTCTGAAAAGATGCCAAAATACTAGAAAACCAGTCAGAAGTGATCAAAACATTCAATAACTTGCCAAAACATAATCAAAACAAATGAAAGCAAACCCAAACATTCCAAATACCCGCCAAAATATTTTAAAACCCGCCAAAAGGAATCCAAACGTTCCACAACCTGCCAACACAATAAAAACAACACAAGAGAAAACAAAACATTCTAAAACACCACCAAAACATTCCGAAAACCCGCCAAAACATCATAAAAACAAATCAAAACAAACCAAACAATAAGAGGAACACGGCAACATATTGGCAAGCAAGAGACGGAGAGCGCGGCACCTTCTAGGAGGCCAAGAAGGAAGCCGCACAACACCTGCACTGTGTCTGCAACTTTCAAACTGCTAGAAGCTAGTGGCTTGCCACTGGCCTGCCTCTTCAATTGCCATTAGCATTCCAATGGAAGCTATTCTTGGACAACTTTGCTCTGCTTGCTGCTAGTTCTGCCCCAGCCTACCATAGATAACCTTGCTCTTGCCTTGAGGCTCTGAGATGCCAAGAACTTGTCAACTTCAAAGGGCGGGCCGGGCTACATCTACTCAGCTGCCACAGTTTCTCCTTGCTAGACCTAGTGGGAAAGCATTTTGCTGAGATGCAGAAGGCAAGAAACGCAGCATACGGAGACGCGGAGCTGTCCCAAGTGCCGCTGCCTAGGCGTCTTTCCGCAGAAGGAGCGCCCCGGAGCGCACCGCAACCGGCGCCGTCATCTCTGCGCAAAGAGCCAAAATATTTTAAAACCCGCCAAAACTAATCCAAAAATATTTTCAAACCCGCCAAAATAGAAAACCAGACAGAAGAGATCAATACATTCGAAAAAACCTGACAAAACATGATCAAGCCCACCAAAGCTAATCCAAACACACCAAAAACTGGGCTAAACAGAATCAAAACAAATCAAAACAAATCGAAACCTTCTAAAAACCCACCAAAATATTTCAAAACCCGTCAAAACTAATCAAAACATTCCGAACACCCGCCAAAACATTCCGAACACCCGCCAAAAGGAATCCAAACATTCCAAAACCTGCCAACACAATAAAAACAACTCAAGAGAATACAAAACATTCTAAAACACCACCAAAACATTCCGAAAACCCACCAAAACATCATCAAAACAAATCAAAACAAACCAAACAATAGGAGGAACACGGCAACATATTGGCAAGCAAGAGACGGAGAGCGCGGCACCTTCTAGGAGGCCAAGAAGGAAGCCGCACAACACCTGCACTGTGTCTGCAACTTTCAAACTGCTAGAAGCTAGTGGCTTGCCACTGGCCTGCCTCTTCAATTGCCATTAGCATTCCAATGGAAGCTATTCTTGGACAACTTTGCTCTGCTTGCTGCTAGTTCTGCCCCAGCCTACCATAGATAACCTTGCTCTTGCCTTGAGGCTCTGAGATGCCAAGAACTTGTCAACTTCAAAGGGCGGGCCGGGCTACATCTACTCAGCTGCCACAGTTTCTCCTTGCTAGACCTAGTGGGAAAGCATTTTGCTGAGATGCAGAAGGCAAGAAACGCAGCATACGGAGACGCGGAGCTGTCCCAAGTGCCGCTGCCTAGGCGTCTTTCCGCAGAAGGAGCGCCCCGGAGCGCACCGCAACCGGCGCCGTCATCTCTGCGCAAAGAGCCAAAATATTTTAAAACCCGCCAAAACTAATCCAAAAATATTTTCAAACCCGCCAAAATAGAAAACCAGACAGAAGAGATCAATACATTCGAAAAAACCTGACAAAACATGATCAAGCCCACCAAAGCTAATCCAAACACACCAAAAACTGGGCTAAACAGAATCAAAACAAATCAAAACAAATCGAAACCTTCTAAAAACCCACCAAAATATTTCAAAACCCGTCAAAACTAATCAAAACATTCCGAACACCCGCCAAAACATTCCGAACACCCGCCAAAAGGAATCCAAACATTCCAAAACCTGCCAACACAATAAAAACAACTCAAGAGAATACAAAACATTCTAAAACCCAACCAAAACATTCCGAAAACCCACCTAAACATCATAAAAAACAAATCAAAACCAACCAAAATATTCCGAAAACCCGCCAAAATTATTTAGACCCGCAAAACTCATCAAAACTTTCTGAAAAGATGCCAAAACATTAGAAAACCAGACAGAACTGATCAAAACATTGAAAAAACTAGGCAAAACATCATAAAAACAAATCAAAACCAACCAAAAAATTCCAAAAACCTGACAAAATAGTTTAGAACCCGCCAAAACTGATCAAAACATTCTGAAAAGATGCCAAAATACTAGAAAACCAGTCAGAAGTGATCGAAACTTTCAATAACTTGCCAAAACATAATCAAAACAAATGAAAGCAAACCAAAAACATTCCAAATACCCGCCAAAATATTTGAAAACCCGCCAAAAGGAATCCAAATATTCCACAACCTGCCAAGACAATAAAAACAACACAAGAGAAAACAAAACATTCTAAAACACCACCAAAACATTCCGAAAACCCACCAAAACATCATCAAAACAAATCAAAACAAACCAAACAATAGGAGGAACACGGCAACATATTGGCAAGCAAGAGACGGAGAGCGCGGCACCTTCTAGGAGGCCAAGAAGGAAGCCGCACAACACCTGCACTGTGTCTGCAACTTTCAAACTGCTAGAAGCTAGTGGCTTGCCACTGGCCTGCCTCTTCAATTGCCATTAGCATTCCAATGGAAGCTATTCTTGGACAACTTTGCTCTGCTTGCTGCTAGTTCTGCCCCAGCCTACCATAGAGAACCTTGCTCTTGCCTTGAGGCTCTGAGATGCCAAGAACTTGTCAACTTCAAAGGGCGGGCCGGGCTACATCTACTCAGCTGCCACAGTTTCTCCTTGCTAGACCTAGTGGGAAAGCATTTTGCTGAGATGCAGAAGGCAAGAAACGCAGCATACGGAGACGCGGAGCTGTCCCAAGTGCCGCTGCCTAGGCGTCGTTCCGCAGAAGGAGCGCCCCGGAGCGCACCGCAACCGGCGCCGTCATCTCTGCGCAAAGAGCCAAAATATTTTAAAACCTGCCAAAACTAATCCAAAAATATTTTCAAACCCGCCAAAATAGAAAACCAGACAGAAGAGATCAATACATTCGAAAAAACCTGACAAAACATGATCAAGCCCACCAAAGCTAATCCAAACACACCAAAAACTGGGCTAAACAGAATCAAAACAAATCAAAACCTTCTAAAAGCCCGCCAAAATATTTCAAAACCCGTCAAAACTAATCAAAACATTCCGAACACCCGCCAAAACATTCCGAACACCCGCCAAAAGGAATCCAAACATTCCAAAACCTGACAACACAATAAAAACAACTCAAGAGAATACAAAACATTCTAAAACCCAACCAACACATTCCGAAAACCCGCCAAAACATCATAATAACAAATCAAAACCAACCAAAATATTCCGAAAACCCGCCAAAATAATTTAGACCCACAAAACTCATCAAAACATTCTAAAAAGATGCCAAAACATTAGAAAACCAGCCAGAACTGATCAAAACATTCAAAAAACTTGGCAAAACATCATAAAAACAAATCAAAACCAACCAAAACATTCCAAAAACCCGACAAAATAGTTTAGAACCTGCCAAAACTGATCAAAACATTCGGAAAAGATGCCAAAATACTAGAAAACCAGTCAGAAGTGATCGAAACATTCAAAAAACCCGCCAAAATATAGTAAAAACAAAGCTAAAGAAACCAAAATATTATAAACAACCTCTAAAATATCTTAAAACCCGCCAAAACTGATCAAAACATTCTGAAAATCGGCCAACATATTAGAAAACCAGCCAGAACTGATCAAACCAAAAAAAAACCCTTGCCAAAACATAACAAAAAAAAATGAAAACCAAGCAAAACCTTCCAAATACATGCCAAAATATTTTAAACTAGACAAAACAAATCAAAACATTCCAAAACCCACAAAATAATATTAAAAAGAAATCAAAACCAACCAAAACATTCTAGAAAACCGACCAAAACATTCTGAAAACCCGCAAAATCAAAATAAAAACAAATCAAAACCAAGCAAAACATTCCAAAAACCCAACAAAATAGTTTAGAACCCGCCAAAACTGATCAAAACATTCTGAAAAGATGCCAAAATACTAGAAAACCAGTCAGAAGTGATCAAAACATTCAATAACTTGCCAAAACATAATCAAAACAAATGAAAGCAAACCCAAACATTCCAAATACCCGCCAAAATATTTTAAAACCCGCCAAAAGGAATCCAAACGTTCCACAACCTGCCAACACAATAAAAACAACACAAGAGAAAACAAAACATTCTAAAACACCACCAAAACATTCCGAAAACCCGCCAAAACATCATCAAAACAAATCAAAACAAACCAAACAATAAGAGGAACACGGCAACATATTGGCAAGCAAGAGACGGAGAGCGCGGCACCTTCTAGGAGGCCAAGAAGGAAGCCGCACAACACCTGCACTGTGTCTGCAACTTTCAAACTGCTAGAAGCTAGTGGCTTGCCACTGGCCTGCCTCTTCAATTGCCATTAGCATTCCAATGGAAGGTATTCTTGGACAACTTTGCTCTGCTTGCTGCTAGTTCTGCCCCAGCCTACCATAGATAACCTTGCTCTTGCCTTGAGGCTCTGAGATGCCAAGAACTTGTCAACTTCAAAGGGCGGGCCGGGCTACATCTACTCAGCTGCCACAGTTTCTCCTTGCTAGACCTAGTGGGAAAGCATTTTGCTGAGATGCAGAAGGCAAGAAACGCAGCATACGGAGACGCGGAGCTGTCCCAAGTGCCGCTGCCTAGGCGTCTTTCCGCAGAAGGAGCGCCCCGGAGCGCACCGCAACCGGCGCCGTCATCTCTGCGCAAAGAGCCAAAATATTTTAAAACCCGCCAAAACTAATCCAAAAATATTTTCAAACCCGCCAAAATAGAAAACCAGACAGAAGAGATCAATACATTCGAAAAAACCTGACAAAACATGATCAAGCCCACCAAAGCTAATCCAAACACACCAAAAACTGGGCTAAACAGAATCAAAACAAATCAAAACAAATCGAAACCTTCTAAAAACCCACCAAAATATTTCAAAACCCGTCAAAACTAATCAAAACATTCCGAACACCCGCCAAAACATTCCGAACACCCGCCAAAAGGAATCCAAACATTCCAAAACCTGCCAACACAATAAAAACAACTCAAGAGAATACAAAACATTCTAAAACCCAACCAAAACATTCCGAAAACCCACCAAAACATCATAAAAAAAAAATCAAAACCAACCAAAATATTCCGAAAACCCGCCAAAATAATTTAGACCCGCAAAACTCATCAAAACTTTCTGAAAAGATGCCAAAACATTAGAAAATCTGACAGAACTGATCAAAACATTGAAAAAACTAGGCAAAACATCATAAAAACAAATCAAAACCAACCAAAAAATTCCAAAAACCTGACAAAATAGTTTAGAACCTGCCAAAACTGATCAAAACATTCTGAAAAGATGCCAAAATACTAGAAAACCAGTCAGAAGTGATCGAAACTTTCAATAACTTGCCAAAACATAATCAAAACAAATGAAAGCAAACCAAAAACATTCCAAATACCCGCCAAAATATTTGAAAACCCGCCAAAAGGAATCCAAATATTCCACAACCTGCCAAGACAATAAAAACAACACAAGAGAAAACAAAACATTCTAAAACACCACCAAAACATTCCGAAAACCCACCAAAACATCATCAAAACAAATCAAAACAAACCAAACAATAGGAGGAACACGGCAACATATTGGCAAGCAAGAGACGGAGAGCGCGGCACCTTCTAGGAGGCCAAGAAGGAAGCCGCACAACACCTGCACTGTGTCTGCAACTTTCAAACTGCTAGAAGCTAGTGGCTTGCCACTGGCCTGCCTCTTCAATTGCCATTAGCATTCCAATGGAAGCTATTCTTGGACAACTTTGCTCTGCTTGCTGCTAGTTCTGCCCCAGCCTACCATAGATAACCTTGCTCTTGCCTTGAGGCTCTGAGATGCCAAGAACTTGTCAACTTCAAAGGGCGGGCCGGGCTACATCTACTCAGCTGCCACAGTTTCTCCTTGCTAGACCTAGTGGGAAAGCATTTTGCTGAGATGCAGAAGGCAAGAAACGCAGCATACGGAGACGCGGAGCTGTCCCAAGTGCCGCTGCCTAGGCGTCTTTCCGCAGAAGGAGCGCCCCGGAGCGCACCGCAACCGGCGCCGTCATCTCTGCGCAAAGAGCCAAAATATTTTAAAACCCGCCAAAACTAATCCAAAAATATTTTCAAACCCGCCAAAATAGAAAACCAGACAGAAGAGATCAATACATTCGAAAAAACCTGACAAAACATGATCAAGCCCACCAAAGCTAATCCAAACACACCAAAAACTGGGCTAAACAGAATCAAAACAAATCAAAACAAATCGAAACCTTCTAAAAACCCACCAAAATATTTCAAAACCCGTCAAAACTAATCAAAACATTCCGAACACCCGCCAAAACATTCCGAACACCCGCCAAAAGGAATCCAAACATTCCAAAACCTGCCAACACAATAAAAACAACTCAAGAGAATACAAAACATTCTAAAACCCAACCAAAACATTCCGAAAACCCACCTAAACATCATAAAAAACAAATCAAAACCAACCAAAATATTCCGAAAACCCGCCAAAATTATTTAGACCCGCAAAACTCATCAAAACTTTCTGAAAAGATGCCAAAACATTAGAAAACCAGACAGAACTGATCAAAACATTGAAAAAACTAGGCAAAACATCATAAAAACAAATCAAAACCAACCAAAAAATTCCAAAAACCTGACAAAATAGTTTAGAACCCGCCAAAACTGATCAAAACATTCTGAAAAGATGCCAAAATACTAGAAAACCAGTCAGAAGTGATCGAAACTTTCAATAACTTGCCAAAACATAATCAAAACAAATGAAAGCAAACCAAAAACATTCCAAATACCCGCCAAAATATTTGAAAACCCGCCAAAAGGAATCCAAATATTCCACAACCTGCCAAGACAATAAAAACAACACAAGAGAAAACAAAACATTCTAAAACACCACCAAAACATTCCGAAAACCCACCAAAACATCATCAAAACAAATCAAAACCAACCAAACAATAGGAGGAACACGGCAACATATTGGCAAGCAAGAGACGGAGAGCGCGGCACCTTCTAGGAGGCCAAGAAGGAAGCCGCACAACACCTGCACTGTGTCTGCAACTTTCAAACTGCTAGAAGCTAGTGGCTTGCCACTGGCCTGCCTCTTCAATTGCCATTAGCATTCCAATGGAAGCTATTCTTGGACAACTTTGCTCTGCTTGCTGCTAGTTCTGCCCCAGCCTACCATAGAGAACCTTGCTCTTGCCTTGAGGCTCTGAGATGCCAAGAACTTGTCAACTTCAAAGGGCGGGCCGGGCTACATCTACTCAGCTGCCACAGTTTCTCCTTGCTAGACCTAGTGGGAAAGCATTTTGCTGAGATGCAGAAGGCAAGAAACGCAGCATACGGAGACGCGGAGCTGTCCCAAGTGCCGCTGCCTAGGCGTCTTTCCGCAGAAGGAGCGCCCCGGAGCGCACCGCAACCGGCGCCGTCATCTCTGCGCAAAGAGCCAAAATATTTTAAAACCTGCCAAAACTAATCCAAAAATATTTTCAAACCCGCCAAAATAGAAAACCAGACAGAAGAGATCAATACATTCGAAAAAACCTGACAAAACATGATCAAGCCCACCAAAGCTAATCCAAACACACCAAAAACTGGGCTAAACAGAATCAAAACAAATCAAAACCTTCTAAAAGCCCGCCAAAATATTTCAAAACCCGTCAAAACTAATCAAAACATTCCGAACACCCGCCAAAACATTCCGAACACCCGCCAAAAGGAATCCAAACATTCCAAAACCTGACAACACAATAAAAACAACTCAAGAGAATACAAAACATTCTAAAACCCAACCAACACATTCCGAAAACCCGCCAAAACATCATAAAAACAAATCAAAACCAACCAAAATATTCCGAAAACCCGCCAAAATAATTTAGACCCACAAAACTCATCAAAACATTCTAAAAAGATGCCAAAACATTAGAAAACCAGCCAGAACTGATCAAAACATTCAAAAAACTTGGCAAAACATCATAAAAACAAATCAAAACCAACCAAAACATTCCAAAAACCCGACAAAATAGTTTAGAACCTGCCAAAACTGATCAAAACATTCGGAAAAGATGCCAAAATACTAGAAAACCAGTCAGAAGTGATCGAAACATTCAAAAAACCCGCCAAAATATAGTAAAAACAAAGCTAAAGAAACCAAAATATTATAAACAACCTCTAAAATATCTTAAAACCCGCCAAAACTGATCAAAACATTCTGAAAATCGGCCAACATATTAGAAAACCAGCCAGAACTGATCAAACCAAAAAAAAACCCTTGCCAAAACATAACAAAAAAAAATGAAAACCAAGCAAAACCTTCCAAATACATGCCAAAATATTTTAAACTAGACAAAACAAATCAAAACATTCCAAAACCCACAAAATAATATTAAAAAGAAATCAAAACCAACCAAAACATTCTAGAAAACCGACCAAAACATTCTGAAAACCCGCAAAATCAAAATAAAAACAAATCAAAACCAAGCAAAACATTCCAAAAACCCAACAAAATAGTTTAGAACCCGCCAAAACTGATCAAAACATTCTGAAAAGATGCCAAAATACTAGAAAACCAGTCAGAAGTGATCAAAACATTCAATAACTTGCCAAAACATAATCAAAACAAATGAAAGCAAACCCAAACATTCCAAATACCCGCCAAAATATTTTAAAACCCGCCAAAAGGAATCCAAACGTTCCACAACCTGCCAACACAATAAAAACAACACAAGAGAAAACAAAACATTCTAAAACACCACCAAAACATTCCGAAAACCCGCCAAAACATCATAAAAACAAATCAAAACAAACCAAACAATAAGAGGAACACGGCAACATATTGGCAAGCAAGAGACGGAGAGCGCGGCACCTTCTAGGAGGCCAAGAAGGAAGCCGCACAACACCTGCACTGTGTCTGCAACTTTCAAACTGCTAGAAGCTAGTGGCTTGCCACTGGCCTGCCTCTTCAATTGCCATTAGCATTCCAATGGAAGCTATTCTTGGACAACTTTGCTCTGCTTGCTGCTAGTTCTGCCCCAGCCTACCATAGAGAACCTTGCTCTTGCCTTGAGGCTCTGAGATGCCAAGAACTTGTCAACTTCAAAGGGCGGGCCGGGCTACATCTACTCAGCTGCCACAGTTTCTCCTTGCTAGACCTAGTGGGAAAGCATTTTGCTGAGATGCAGAAGGCAAGAAACGCAGCATACGGAGACGCGGAGCTGTCCCAAGTGCCGCTGCCTAGGCGTCTTTCCGCAGAAGGAGCGCCCCGGAGCGCACCGCAACCGGCGCCGTCATCTCTGCGCAAAGAGCCAAAATATTTTAAAACCCGCCAAAACTAATCCAAAAATATTTTCAAACCCGCCAAAATAGAAAACCAGACAGAAGAGATCAATACATTCGAAAAAACCTGACAAAACATGATCAAGCCCACCAAAGCTAATCCAAACACACCAAAAACTGGGCTAAACAGAATCAAAACAAATCAAAACAAATCGAAACCTTCTAAAAACCCACCAAAATATTTCAAAACCCGTCAAAACTAATCAAAACATTCCGAACACCCGCCAAAACATTCCGAACACCCGCCAAAAGGAATCCAAACATTCCAAAACCTGCCAACACAATAAAAACAACTCAAGAGAATACAAAACATTCTAAAACCCAACCAAAACATTCCGAAAACCCACCAAACCATCATAAAAAAAAAATCAAAACCAACCAAAATATTCCGAAAACCCGCCAAAATAATTTAGACCCGCAAAACTCATCAAAACTTTCTGAAAAGATGCCAAAACATTAGAAAACCAGACAGAACTGATCAAAACATTGAAAAAACTAGGCAAAACATCATAAAAACAAATCAAAACCAACCAAAAAATTCCAAAAACCTGACAAAATAGTTTAGAACCTGCCAAAACTGATCAAAACATTCTGAAAAGATGCCAAAATACTAGAAAACCAGTCAGAAGTGATCGAAACTTTCAATAACTTGCCAAAACATAATCAAAACAAATGAAAGCAAACCAAAAACATTCCAAATACCCGCCAAAATATTTGAAAACCCGCCAAAAGGAATCCAAATATTCCACAACCTGCCAAGACAATAAAAACAACACAAGAGAAAACAAAACATTCTAAAACACCACCAAAACATTCCGAAAACCCACCAAAACATCATCAAAACAAATCAAAACAAACCAAACAATAGGAGGAACACGGCAACATATTGGCAAGCAAGAGACGGAGAGCGCGGCACCTTCTAGGAGGCCAAGAAGGAAGCCGCACAACACCTGCACTGTGTCTGCAACTTTCAAACTGCTAGAAGCTAGTGGCTTGCCACTGGCCTGCCTCTTCAATTGCCATTAGCATTCCAATGGAAGCTATTCTTGGACAACTTTGCTCTGCTTGCTGCTAGTTCTGCCCCAGCCTACCATAGAGAACCTTGCTCTTGCCTTGAGGCTCTGAGATGCCAAGAACTTGTCAACTTCAAAGGGCGGGCCGGGCTACATCTACTCAGCTGCCACAGTTTCTCCTTGCTAGACCTAGTGGGAAAGCATTTTGCTGAGATGCAGAAGGCAAGAAACGCAGCATACGGAGACGCGGAGCTGTCCCAAGTGCCGCTGCCTAGGCGTCTTTCCGCAGAAGGAGCGCCCCGGAGCGCACCGCAACCGGCACCGTCATCTCTGCGCAAAGAGCCAAAATATTTTAAAACCTGCCAAAACTAATCCAAAAATATTTTCAAACCCGCCAAAATAGAAAACCAGACAGAAGAGATCAATACATTCGAAAAAACCTGACAAAACATGATCAAGCCCACCAAAGCTAATCCAAACACACCAAAAACTGGGCTAAACAGAATCAAAACAAATCAAAACAAATCGAAACCTTCTAAAAACCCACCAAAATATTTCAAAACCCGTCAAAACTAATCAAAACATTCCGAACACCCGCCAAAACATTCCGAACACCCGCCAAAAGGAATCCAAACATTCCAAAACCTGTCAACACAATAAAAACAACTCAAGAGAATACAAAACATTCTAAAACCCAACCAACACATTCCGAAAACCCGCCAAAACATCATAAAAACAAATCAAAACCAACCAAAATATTCCGAAAACCCGCCAAAATTATTTAGACCCACAAAACTCATCAAAACATTCTAAAAAGATGCCAAAACATTAGAAAACCAGCCAGAACTGATCAAAACATTGAAAAAACTAGGCAAAACATCATAAAAACAAATCAAAACCAACCAAAACATTCCAAAAACCCGACAAAATAGTTTAGAACCTGCCAAAACTGATCAAAACATTCGGAAAAGATGCCAAAATACTAGAAAACCAGTCAGAAGTGATCGAAACATTCAAAAAACCCGCCAAAATATAGTAAAAACAAAGCTAAAGAAACCAAAATATTATAAACAACCTCTAAAATATCTTAAAACCCGCCAAAACTGATCAAAACATTCTGAAAATCGGCCAACATATTAGAAAACCAGCCAGAACTGATCAAACCAAAAAAAAACCCTTGCCAAAACATAACAAAAAAAAATGAAAACCAAGCAAAACCTTCCAAATACATGCCAAAATATTTTAAACTAGACAAAACAAATCAAAACATTCCAAAACCCACAAAATAATATTAAAAAGAAATCAAAACCAACCAAAACATTCTAGAAAACCGACCAAAACATTCTGAAAACCCGCAAAATCAAAATAAAAACAAATCAAAACCAAGCAAAACATTCCAAAAACCCAACAAAATAGTTTAGAACCCGCCAAAACTGATCAAAACACTCTGAAAAGATGCCAAAATACTAGAAAACCAGTCAGAAGTGATCAAAACATTCAATAACTTGCCAAAACATAATCAAAACAAATGAAAGCAAACCAAAACATTCCAAATACCCGCCAAAATATTTTAAAACCCGCCAAAAGGAATCCAAACGTTCCACAACCTGCCAAGACAATAAAAACAACACAAGAGAAAACAAAACATTCTAAAACACCACCAAAACATTCCGAAAACCCGCCAAAACATCATAAAAACAAATCAAAACAAACCAAACAATAAGAGGAACACGGCAACATATTGGCAAGCAAGAGACGGAGAGCGCGGCACCTTCTAGGAGGCCAAGAAGGAAGCCGCACAACACCTGCACTGTGTCTGCAACTTTCAAACTGCTAGAAGCTAGTGGCTTGCCACTGGCCTGCCTCTTCAATTGCCATTAGCATTCCAATGGAAGGTATTCTTGGACAACTTTGCTCTGCTTGCTGCTAGTTCTGCCCCAGCCTACCATAGATAACCTTGCTCTTGCCTTGAGGCTCTGAGATGCCAAGAACTTGTCAACTTCAAAGGGCGGGCCGGGCTACATCTTCTCAGCTGCCACAGTTTCTCCTTGCTAGACCTAGTGGGAAAGCATTTTGCTGAGATGCAGAAGGCAAGAAACGCAGCATACGGAGACGCGGAGCTGTCCCAAGTGCCGCTGCCTAGGCGTCTTTCCGCAGAAGGAGCGCCCCGGAGCGCACCGCAACCGGCGCCGTCATCTCTGCGCAAAGAGCCAAAATATTTTAAAACCCGCCAAAACTAATCCAAAAATATTTTCAAACCCGCCAAAATAGAAAACCAGACAGAAGAGATCAATACATTCGAAAAAACCTGACAAAACATGATCAAGCCCACCAAAGCTAATCCAAACACACCAAAAACTGGGCTAAACAGAATCAAAACAAATCAAAACAAATCGAAACCTTCTAAAAACCCACCAAAATATTTCAAAACCCGTCAAAACTAATCAAAACATTCCGAACACCCGCCAAAACATTCCGAACACCCGCCAAAAGGAATCCAAACATTCCAAAACCTGCCAACACAATAAAAACAACTCAAGAGAATACAAAACATTCTAAAACCCAACCAAAACATTCCGAAAACCCACCTAAACATCATAAAAAACAAATCAAAACCAACCAAAATATTCCGAAAACCCGCCAAAATTATTTAGACCCGCAAAACTCATCAAAACTTTCTGAAAAGATGCCAAAACATTAGAAAACCAGACAGAACTGATCAAAACATTGAAAAAACTAGGCAAAACATCATAAAAACAAATCAAAACCAACCAAAAAATTCCAAAAACCTGACAAAATAGTTTAGAACCCGCCAAAACTGATCAAAACATTCTGAAAAGATGCCAAAATACTAGAAAACCAATCAGAAGTGATCGAAACTTTCAATAACTTGCCAAAACATAATCAAAACAAATGAAAGCAATCCAAAAACATTCCAAATACCCGCCAAAATATTTGAAAACCCGCCAAAAGGAATCCAAATATTCCACAACCTGCCAAGACAATAAAAACAACACAAGAGAAAACAAAACATTCTAAAACACCACCAAAACATTCCGAAAACCCACCAAAACATCATCAAAACAAATCAAAACAAACCAAACAATAGGAGGAACACGGCAACATATTGGCAAGCAAGAGACGGAGAGCGCGGCACCTTCTAGGAGGCCAAGAAGGAAGCCGCACAACACCTGCACTGTGTCTGCAACTTTCAAACTGCTAGAAGCTAGTGGCTTGCCACTGGCCTGCCTCTTCAATTGCCATTAGCATTCCAATGGAAGCTATTCTTGGACAACTTTGCTCTGCTTGCTGCTAGTTCTGCCCCAGCCTACCATAGAGAACCTTGCTCTTGCCTTGAGGCTCTGAGATGCCAAGAACTTGTCAACTTCAAAGGGCGGGCCGGGCTACATCTACTCAGCTGCCACAGTTTCTCCTTGCTAGACCTAGTGGGAAAGCATTTTGCTGAGATGCAGAAGGCAAGAAACGCAGCATACGGAGACGCGGAGCTGTCCCAAGTGCCGCTGCCTAGGCGTCGTTCCGCAGAAGGAGCGCCCCGGAGCGCACCGCAACCGGCGCCGTCATCTCTGCGCAAAGAGCCAAAATATTTTAAAACCTGCCAAAACTAATCCAAAAATATTTTCAAACCCGCCAAAATAGAAAACCAGACAGAAGAGATCAATACATTCGAAAAAACCTGACAAAACATGATCAAGCCCACCAAAGCTAATCCAAACACACCAAAAACTGGGCTAAACAGAATCAAAACAAATCAAAACCTTCTAAAAGCCCGCCAAAATATTTCAAAACCCGTCAAAACTAATCAAAACATTCCGAACACCCGCCAAAACATTCCGAACACCCGCCAAAAGGAATCCAAACATTCCAAAACCTGACAACACAATAAAAACAACTCAAGAGAATACAAAACATTCTAAAACCCAACCAACACATTCCGAAAACCCGCCAAAACATCATAAAAACAAATCAAAACCAACCAAAATATTCCGAAAACCCGCCAAAATTATTTAGACCCACAAAACTCATCAAAACATTCTAAAAAGATGCCAAAACATTAGAAAACCAGCCAGAACTGATCAAAACATTGAAAAAACTAGGCAAAACATCATAAAAACAAATCAAAACCAACCAAAACATTCCAAAAACCCGACAAAATAGTTTAGAACCTGCCAAAACTGATCAAAACATTCGGAAAAGATGCCAAAATACTAGAAAACCAGTCAGAAGTGATCGAAACATTCAAAAAACCCGCCAAAATATAGTAAAAACAAAGCTAAAGAAACCAAAATATTATAAACAACCTCTAAAATATCTTAAAACCCGCCAAAACTGATCAAAACATTCTGAAAATCGGCCAACATATTAGAAAACCAGCCAGAACTGATCAAACCAAAAAAAAACCCTTGCCAAAACATAACAAAAAAAAATGAAAACCAAGCAAAACCTTCCAAATACATGCCAAAATATTTTAAACTAGACAAAACAAATCAAAACATTCCAAAACCCACAAAATAATATTAAAAAGAAATCAAAACCAACCAAAACATTCTAGAAAACCGACCAAAACATTCTGAAAACCCGCAAAATCAAAATAAAAACAAATCAAAACCAAGCAAAACATTCCAAAAACCCAACAAAATAGTTTAGAACCCGCCAAAACTGATCAAAACACTCTGAAAAGATGCCAAAATACTAGAAAACCAGTCAGAAGTGATCAAAACATTCAATAACTTGCCAAAACATAATCAAAACAAATGAAAGCAAACCAAAACATTCCAAATACCCGCCAAAATATTTTAAAACCCGCCAAAAGGAATCCAAACGTTCCACAACCTGCCAAGACAATAAAAACAACACAAGAGAAAACAAAACATTCTAAAACACCACCAAAACATTCCGAAAACCCGCCAAAACATCATAAAAACAAATCAAAACAAACCAAACAATAAGAGGAACACGGCAACATATTGGCAAGCAAGAGACGGAGAGCGCGGCACCTTCTAGGAGGCCAAGAAGGAAGCCGCACAACACCTGCACTGTGTCTGCAACTTTCAAACTGCTAGAAGCTAGTGGCTTGCCACTGGCCTGCCTCTTCAATTGCCATTAGCATTCCAATGGAAGGTATTCTTGGACAACTTTGCTCTGCTTGCTGCTAGTTCTGCCCCAGCCTACCATAGATAACCTTGCTCTTGCCTTGAGGCTCTGAGATGCCAAGAACTTGTCAACTTCAAAGGGCGGGCCGGGCTACATCTTCTCAGCTGCCACAGTTTCTCCTTGCTAGACCTAGTGGGAAAGCATTTTGCTGAGATGCAGAAGGCAAGAAACGCAGCATACGGAGACGCGGAGCTGTCCCAAGTGCCGCTGCCTAGGCGTCTTTCCGCAGAAGGAGCGCCCCGGAGCGCACCGCAACCGGCGCCGTCATCTCTGCGCAAAGAGCCAAAATATTTTAAAACCCGCCAAAACTAATCCAAAAATATTTTCAAACCCGCCAAAATAGAAAACCAGACAGAAGAGATCAATACATTCGAAAAAACCTGACAAAACATGATCAAGCCCACCAAAGCTAATCCAAACACACCAAAAACTGGGCTAAACAGAATCAAAACAAATCAAAACAAATCGAAACCTTCTAAAAACCCACCAAAATATTTCAAAACCCGTCAAAACTAATCAAAACATTCCGAACACCCGCCAAAACATTCCGAACACCCGCCAAAAGGAATCCAAACATTCCAAAACCTGCCAACACAATAAAAACAACTCAAGAGAATACAAAACATTCTAAAACCCAACCAAAACATTCCGAAAACCCACCTAAACATCATAAAAAACAAATCAAAACCAACCAAAATATTCCGAAAACCCGCCAAAATTATTTAGACCCGCAAAACTCATCAAAACTTTCTGAAAAGATGCCAAAACATTAGAAAACCAGACAGAACTGATCAAAACATTGAAAAAACTAGGCAAAACATCATAAAAACAAATCAAAACCAACCAAAAAATTCCAAAAACCTGACAAAATAGTTTAGAACCCGCCAAAACTGATCAAAACATTCTGAAAAGATGCCAAAATACTAGAAAACCAATCAGAAGTGATCGAAACTTTCAATAACTTGCCAAAACATAATCAAAACAAATGAAAGCAATCCAAAAACATTCCAAATACCCGCCAAAATATTTGAAAACCCGCCAAAAGGAATCCAAATATTCCACAACCTGCCAAGACAATAAAAACAACACAAGAGAAAACAAAACATTCTAAAACACCACCAAAACATTCCGAAAACCCACCAAAACATCATCAAAACAAATCAAAACAAACCAAACAATAGGAGGAACACGGCAACATATTGGCAAGCAAGAGACGGAGAGCGCGGCACCTTCTAGGAGGCCAAGAAGGAAGCCGCACAACACCTGCACTGTGTCTGCAACTTTCAAACTGCTAGAAGCTAGTGGCTTGCCACTGGCCTGCCTCTTCAATTGCCATTAGCATTCCAATGGAAGCTATTCTTGGACAACTTTGCTCTGCTTGCTGCTAGTTCTGCCCCAGCCTACCATAGAGAACCTTGCTCTTGCCTTGAGGCTCTGAGATGCCAAGAACTTGTCAACTTCAAAGGGCGGGCCGGGCTACATCTACTCAGCTGCCACAGTTTCTCCTTGCTAGACCTAGTGGGAAAGCATTTTGCTGAGATGCAGAAGGCAAGAAACGCAGCATACGGAGACGCGGAGCTGTCCCAAGTGCCGCTGCCTAGGCGTCGTTCCGCAGAAGGAGCGCCCCGGAGCGCACCGCAACCGGCGCCGTCATCTCTGCGCAAAGAGCCAAAATATTTTAAAACCTGCCAAAACTAATCCAAAAATATTTTCAAACCCGCCAAAATAGAAAACCAGACAGAAGAGATCAATACATTCGAAAAAACCTGACAAAACATGATCAAGCCCACCAAAGCTAATCCAAACACACCAAAAACTGGGCTAAACAGAATCAAAACAAATCAAAACCTTCTAAAAGCCCGCCAAAATATTTCAAAACCCGTCAAAACTAATCAAAACATTCCGAACACCCGCCAAAACATTCCGAACACCCGCCAAAAGGAATCCAAACATTCCAAAACCTGACAACACAATAAAAACAACTCAAGAGAATACAAAACATTCTAAAACCCAACCAACACATTCCGAAAACCCGCCAAAACATCATAATAACAAATCAAAACCAACCAAAATATTCCGAAAACCCGCCAAAATAATTTAGACCCACAAAACTCATCAAAACATTCTAAAAAGATGCCAAAACATTAGAAAACCAGACAGAACTGATCAAAACATTCAAAAAACTTGGCAAAACATCATAAAAACAAATCAAAACCAACCAAAACATTCCAAAAACCCGACAAAATAGTTTAGAACCTGCCAAAACTGATCAAAACATTCGGAAAAGATGCCAAAATACTAGAAAACCAGTCAGAAGTGATCGAAACATTCAAAAAACCCGCCAAAATATAGTAAAAACAAAGCTAAAGAAACCAAAATATTATAAACAACCTCTAAAATATCTTAAAACCCGCCAAAACTGATCAAAACATTCTGAAAATCGGCCAACATATTAGAAAACCAGCCAGAACTGATCAAACCAAAAAAAAACCCTTGCCAAAACATAACAAAAAAAAATGAAAACCAAGCAAAACCTTCCAAATACATGCCAAAATATTTTAAACTAGACAAAACAAATCAAAACATTCCAAAACCCACAAAATAATATTAAAAAGAAATCAAAACCAACCAAAACATTCTAGAAAACCGACCAAAACATTCTGAAAACCCGCAAAATCAAAATAAAAACAAATCAAAACCAAGCAAAACATTCCAAAAACCCAACAAAATAGTTTAGAACCCGCCAAAACTGATCAAAACATTCTGAAAAGATGCCAAAATACTAGAAAACCAGTCAGAAGTGATCAAAACATTCAATAACTTGCCAAAACATAATCAAAACAAATGAAAGCAAACCCAAACATTCCAAATACCCGCCAAAATATTTTAAAACCCGCCAAAAGGAATCCAAACGTTCCACAACCTGCCAACACAATAAAAACAACACAAGAGAAAACAAAACATTCTAAAACACCACCAAAACATTCCGAAAACCCGCCAAAACATCATAAAAACAAATCAAAACAAACCAAACAATAAGAGGAACACGGCAACATATTGGCAAGCAAGAGACGGAGAGCGCGGCACCTTCTAGGAGGCCAAGAAGGAAGCCGCACAACACCTGCACTGTGTCTGCAACTTTCAAACTGCTAGAAGCTAGTGGCTTGCCACTGGCCTGCCTCTTCAATTGCCATTAGCATTCCAATGGAAGGTATTCTTGGACAACTTTGCTCTGCTTGCTGCTAGTTCTGCCCCAGCCTACCATAGAGAACCTTGCTCTTGCCTTGAGGCTCTGAGATGCCAAGAACTTGTCAACTTCAAAGGGCGGGCCGGGCTACATCTACTCAGCTGCCACAGTTTCTCCTTGCTAGACCTAGTGGGAAAGCATTTTGCTGAGATGCAGAAGGCAAGAAACGCAGCATACGGAGACGCGGAGCTGTCCCAAGTGCCGCTGCCTAGGCGTCTTTCCGCAGAAGGAGCGCCCCGGAGCGCACCGCAACCGGCGCCGTCATCTCTGCGCAAAGAGCCAAAATATTTTAAAACCCGCCAAAACTAATCCAAAAATATTTTCAAACCCGCCAAAATAGAAAACCAGACAGAAGAGATCAATACATTCGAAAAAACCTGACAAAACATGATCAAGCCCACCAAAGCTAATCCAAACACACCAAAAACTGGGCTAAACAGAATCAAAACAAATCAAAACAAATCGAAACCTTCTAAAAACCCACCAAAATATTTCAAAACCCGTCAAAACTAATCAAAACATTCCGAACACCCGCCAAAACATTCCGAACACCCGCCAAAAGGAATCCAAACATTCCAAAACCTGCCAACACAATAAAAACAACTCAAGAGAATACAAAACATTCTAAAACCCAACCAAAACATTCCGAAAACCCACCAAAACATCATAAAAAAAAAATCAAAACCAACCAAAATATTCCGAAAACCCGCCAAAATAATTTAGACCCGCAAAACTCATCAAAACTTTCTGAAAAGATGCCAAAACATTAGAAAATCAGACAGAACTGATCAAAACATTGAAAAAACTAGGCAAAACATCATAAAAACAAATCAAAACCAACCAAAAAATTCCAAAAACCTGACAAAATAGTTTAGAACCTGCCAAAACTGATCAAAACATTCTGAAAAGATGCCAAAATACTAGAAAACCAGTCAGAAGTGATCGAAACTTTCAATAACTTGCCAAAACATAATCAAAACAAATGAAAGCAAACCAAAAACATTCCAAATACCCGCCAAAATATTTGAAAACCCGCCAAAAGGAATCCAAATATTCCACAACCTGCCAAGACAATAAAAACAACACAAGAGAAAACAAAACATTCTAAAACACCACCAAAACATTCCGAAAACCCACCAAAACATCATCAAAACAAATCAAAACAAACCAAACAATAGGAGGAACACGGCAACATATTGGCAAGCAAGAGACGGAGAGCGCGGCACCTTCTAGGAGGCCAAGAAGGAAGCCGCACAACACCTGCACTGTGTCTGCAACTTTCAAACTGCTAGAAGCTAGTGGCTTGCCACTGGCCTGCCTCTTCAATTGCCATTAGCATTCCAATGGAAGCTATTCTTGGACAACTTTGCTCTGCTTGCTGCTAGTTCTGCCCCAGCCTACCATAGATAACCTTGCTCTTGCCTTGAGGCTCTGAGATGCCAAGAACTTGTCAACTTCAAAGGGCGGGCCGGGCTACATCTACTCAGCTGCCACAGTTTCTCCTTGCTAGACCTAGTGGGAAAGCATTTTGCTGAGATGCAGAAGGCAAGAAACGCAGCATACGGAGACGCGGAGCTGTCCCAAGTGCCGCTGCCTAGGCGTCTTTCCGCAGAAGGAGCGCCCCGGAGCGCACCGCAACCGGCGCCGTCATCTCTGCGCAAAGAGCCAAAATATTTTAAAACCCGCCAAAACTAATCCAAAAATATTTTCAAACCCGCCAAAATAGAAAACCAGACAGAAGAGATCAATACATTCGAAAAAACCTGACAAAACATGATCAAGCCCACCAAAGCTAATCCAAACACACCAAAAACTGGGCTAAACAGAATCAAAACAAATCAAAACAAATCGAAACCTTCTAAAAACCCACCAAAATATTTCAAAACCCGTCAAAACTAATCAAAACATTCCGAACACCCGCCAAAACATTCCGAACACCCGCCAAAAGGAATCCAAACATTCCAAAACCTGCCAACACAATAAAAACAACTCAAGAGAATACAAAACATTCTAAAACCCAACCAAAACATTCCGAAAACCCACCTAAACATCATAAAAAACAAATCAAAACCAACCAAAATATTCCGAAAACCCGCCAAAATTATTTAGACCCGCAAAACTCATCAAAACTTTCTGAAAAGATGCCAAAACATTAGAAAACCAGACAGAACTGATCAAAACATTGAAAAAACTAGGCAAAACATCATAAAAACAAATCAAAACCAACCAAAAAATTCCAAAAACCTGACAAAATAGTTTAGAACCCGCCAAAACTGATCAAAACATTCTGAAAAGATGCCAAAATACTAGAAAACCAGTCAGAAGTGATCGAAACTTTCAATAACTTGCCAAAACATAATCAAAACAAATGAAAGCAAACCCAAAAACATTCCAAATACCCGCCAAAATATTTGAAAACCCGCCAAAAGGAATCCAAATATTCCACAACCTGCCAAGACAATAAAAACAACACAAGAGAAAACAAAACATTCTAAAACACCACCAAAACATTCCGAAAACCCACCAAAACATCATCAAAACAAATCAAAACAAACCAAACAATAGGAGGAACACGGCAACATATTGGCAAGCAAGAGACGGAGAGCGCGGCACCTTCTAGGAGGCCAAGAAGGAAGCCGCACAACACCTGCACTGTGTCTGCAACTTTCAAACTGCTAGAAGCTAGTGGCTTGCCACTGGCCTGCCTCTTCAATTGCCATTAGCATTCCAATGGAAGCTATTCTTGGACAACTTTGCTCTGCTTGCTGCTAGTTCTGCCCCAGCCTACCATAGAGAACCTTGCTCTTGCCTTGAGGCTCTGAGATGCCAAGAACTTGTCAACTTCAAAGGGCGGGCCGGGCTACATCTACTCAGCTGCCACAGTTTCTCCTTGCTAGACCTAGTGGGAAAGCATTTTGCTGAGATGCAGAAGGCAAGAAACGCAGCATACGGAGACGCGGAGCTGTCCCAAGTGCCGCTGCCTAGGCGTCTTTCCGCAGAAGGAGCGCCCCGGAGCGCACCGCAACCGGCGCCGTCATCTCTGCGCAAAGAGCCAAAATATTTTAAAACCTGCCAAAACTAATCCAAAAATATTTTCAAACCCGCCAAAATAGAAAACCAGACAGAAGAGATCAATACATTCGAAAAAACCTGACAAAACATGATCAAGCCCACCAAAGCTAATCCAAACACACCAAAAACTGGGCTAAACAGAATCAAAACAAATCAAAACCTTCTAAAAGCCCGCCAAAATATTTCAAAACCCGTCAAAACTAATCAAAACATTCCGAACACCCGCCAAAACATTCCGAACACCCGCCAAAAGGAATCCAAACATTCCAAAACCTGACAACACAATAAAAACAACTCAAGAGAATACAAAACATTCTAAAACCCAACCAACACATTCCGAAAACCCGCCAAAACATCATAAAAACAAATCAAAACCAACCAAAATATTCCGAAAACCCGCCAAAATAATTTAGACCCACAAAACTCATCAAAACATTCTAAAAAGATGCCAAAACATTAGAAAACCAGCCAGAACTGATCAAAACATTCAAAAAACTTGGCAAAACATCATAAAAACAAATCAAAACCAACCAAAACATTCCAAAAACCCGACAAAATAGTTTAGAACCTGCCAAAACTGATCAAAACATTCGGAAAAGATGCCAAAATACTAGAAAACCAGTCAGAAGTGATCGAAACATTCAAAAAACCCGCCAAAATATAGTAAAAAAAAAGCTAAAGAAACCAAAATATTATAAACAACCTCTAAAATATCTTAAAACCCGCCAAAACTGATCAAAACATTCTGAAAATCGGCCAACATATTAGAAAACCAGCCAGAACTGATCAAACCAAAAAAAAACCCTTGCCAAAACATAACAAAAAAAAATGAAAACCAAGCAAAACCTTCCAAATACATGCCAAAATATTTTAAACTAGACAAAACAAATCAAAACATTCCAAAACCCACAAAATAATATTAAAAAGAAATCAAAACCAACCAAAACATTCTAGAAAACCGACCAAAACATTCTGAAAACCCGCAAAATCAAAATAAAAACAAATCAAAACCAAGCAAAACATTCCAAAAACCCAACAAAATAGTTTAGAACCCGCCAAAACTGATCAAAACATTCTGAAAAGATGCCAAAATACTAGAAAACCAGTCAGAAGTGATCAAAACATTCAATAACTTGCCAAAACATAATCAAAACAAATGAAAGCAAACCCAAACATTCCAAATACCCGCCAAAATATTTTAAAACCCGCCAAAAGGAATCCAAACGTTCCACAACCTGCCAACACAATAAAAACAACACAAGAGAAAACAAAACATTCTAAAACACCACCAAAACATTCCGAAAACCCGCCAAAACATCATCAAAACAAATCAAAACAAACCAAACAATAAGAGGAACACGGCAACATATTGGCAAGCAAGAGACGGAGAGCGCGGCACCTTCTAGGAGGCCAAGAAGGAAGCCGCACAACACCTGCACTGTGTCTGCAACTTTCAAACTGCTAGAAGCTAGTGGCTTGCCACTGGCCTGCCTCTTCAATTGCCATTAGCATTCCAATGGAAGCTATTCTTGGACAACTTTGCTCTGCTTGCTGCTAGTTCTGCCCCAGCCTACCATAGAGAACCTTGCTCTTGCCTTGAGGCTCTGAGATGCCAAGAACTTGTCAACTTCAAAGGGCGGGCCGGGCTACATCTACTCAGCTGCCACAGTTTCTCCTTGCTAGACCTAGTGGGAAAGCATTTTGCTGAGATGCAGAAGGCAAGAAACGCAGCATACGGAGACGCGGAGCTGTCCCAAGTGCCGCTGCCTAGGCGTCTTTCCGCAGAAGGAGCGCCCCGGAGCGCACCGCAACCGGCGCCGTCATCTCTGCGCAAAGAGCCAAAATATTTTAAAACCCGCCAAAACTAATCCAAAAATATTTTCAAACCCGCCAAAATAGAAAACCAGACAGAAGAGATCAATACATTCGAAAAAACCTGACAAAACATGATCAAGCCCACCAAAGCTAATCCAAACACACCAAAAACTGGGCTAAACAGAATCAAAACAAATCAAAACAAATCGAAACCTTCTAAAAACCCACCAAAATATTTCAAAACCCGTCAAAACTAATCAAAACATTCCGAACACCCGCCAAAACATTCCGAACACCCGCCAAAAGGAATCCAAACATTCCAAAACCTGCCAACACAATAAAAACAACTCAAGAGAATACAAAACATTCTAAAACCCAACCAAAACATTCCGAAAACCCACCAAACCATCATAAAAAAAAAATCAAAACCAACCAAAATATTCCGAAAACCCGCCAAAATAATTTAGACCCGCAAAACTCATCAAAACTTTCTGAAAAGATGCCAAAACATTAGAAAACCAGACAGAACTGATCAAAACATTGAAAAAACTAGGCAAAACATCATAAAAACAAATCAAAACCAACCAAAAAATTCCAAAAACCTGACAAAATAGTTTAGAACCTGCCAAAACTGATCAAAACATTCTGAAAAGATGCCAAAATACTAGAAAACCAGTCAGAAGTGATCGAAACTTTCAATAACTTGCCAAAACATAATCAAAACAAATGAAAGCAAACCAAAAACATTCCAAATACCCGCCAAAATATTTGAAAACCCGCCAAAAGGAATCCAAATATTCCACAACCTGCCAAGACAATAAAAACAACACAAGAGAAAACAAAACATTCTAAAACACCACCAAAACATTCCGAAAACCCACCAAAACATCATCAAAACAAATCAAAACAAACCAAACAATAGGAGGAACACGGCAACATATTGGCAAGCAAGAGACGGAGAGCGCGGCACCTTCTAGGAGGCCAAGAAGGAAGCCGCACAACACCTGCACTGTGTCTGCAACTTTCAAACTGCTAGAAGCTAGTGGCTTGCCACTGGCCTGCCTCTTCAATTGCCATTAGCATTCCAATGGAAGCTATTCTTGGACAACTTTGCTCTGCTTGCTGCTAGTTCTGCCCCAGCCTACCATAGAGAACCTTGCTCTTGCCTTGAGGCTCTGAGATGCCAAGAACTTGTCAACTTCAAAGGGCGGGCCGGGCTACATCTACTCAGCTGCCACAGTTTCTCCTTGCTAGACCTAGTGGGAAAGCATTTTGCTGAGATGCAGAAGGCAAGAAACGCAGCATACGGAGACGCGGAGCTGTCCCAAGTGCCGCTGCCTAGGCGTCTTTCCGCAGAAGGAGCGCCCCGGAGCGCACCGCAACCGGCACCGTCATCTCTGCGCAAAGAGCCAAAATATTTTAAAACCTGCCAAAACTAATCCAAAAATATTTTCAAACCCGCCAAAATAGAAAACCAGACAGAAGAGATCAATACATTCGAAAAAACCTGACAAAACATGATCAAGCCCACCAAAGCTAATCCAAACACACCAAAAACTGGGCTAAACAGAATCAAAACAAATCAAAACAAATCGAAACCTTCTAAAAACCCACCAAAATATTTCAAAACCCGTCAAAACTAATCAAAACATTCCGAACACCCGCCAAAACATTCCGAACACCCGCCAAAAGGAATCCAAACATTCCAAAACCTGTCAACACAATAAAAACAACTCAAGAGAATACAAAACATTCTAAAACCCAACCAACACATTCCGAAAACCCGCCAAAACATCATAAAAACAAATCAAAACCAACCAAAATATTCCGAAAACCCGCCAAAATTATTTAGACCCACAAAACTCATCAAAACATTCTAAAAAGATGCCAAAACATTAGAAAACCAGCCAGAACTGATCAAAACATTGAAAAAACTAGGCAAAACATCATAAAAACAAATCAAAACCAACCAAAACATTCCAAAAACCCGACAAAATAGTTTAGAACCTGCCAAAACTGATCAAAACATTCGGAAAAGATGCCAAAATACTAGAAAACCAGTCAGAAGTGATCGAAACATTCAAAAAACCCGCCAAAATATAGTAAAAACAAAGCTAAAGAAACCAAAATATTATAAACAACCTCTAAAATATCTTAAAACCCGCCAAAACTGATCAAAACATTCTGAAAATCGGCCAACATATTAGAAAACCAGCCAGAACTGATCAAACCAAAAAAAAACCCTTGCCAAAACATAACAAAAAAAAATGAAAACCAAGCAAAACCTTCCAAATACATGCCAAAATATTTTAAACTAGACAAAACAAATCAAAACATTCCAAAACCCACAAAATAATATTAAAAAGAAATCAAAACCAACCAAAACATTCTAGAAAACCGACCAAAACATTCTGAAAACCCGCAAAATCAAAATAAAAACAAATCAAAACCAAGCAAAACATTCCAAAAACCCAACAAAATAGTTTAGAACCCGCCAAAACTGATCAAAACACTCTGAAAAGATGCCAAAATACTAGAAAACCAGTCAGAAGTGATCAAAACATTCAATAACTTGCCAAAACATAATCAAAACAAATGAAAGCAAACCCAAACATTCCAAATACCCGCCAAAATATTTTAAAACCCGCCAAAAGGAATCCAAACGTTCCACAACCTGCCAAGACAATAAAAACAACACAAGAGAAAACAAAACATTCTAAAACACCACCAAAACATTCCGAAAACCCGCCAAAACATCATAAAAACAAATCAAAACAAACCAAACAATAAGAGGAACACGGCAACATATTGGCAAGCAAGAGACGGAGAGCGCGGCACCTTCTAGGAGGCCAAGAAGGAAGCCGCACAACACCTGCACTGTGTCTGCAACTTTCAAACTGCTAGAAGCTAGTGGCTTGCCACTGGCCTGCCTCTTCAATTGCCATTAGCATTCCAATGGAAGGTATTCTTGGACAACTTTGCTCTGCTTGCTGCTAGTTCTGCCCCAGCCTACCATAGATAACCTTGCTCTTGCCTTGAGGCTCTGAGATGCCAAGAACTTGTCAACTTCAAAGGGCGGGCCGGGCTACATCTTCTCAGCTGCCACAGTTTCTCCTTGCTAGACCTAGTGGGAAAGCATTTTGCTGAGATGCAGAAGGCAAGAAACGCAGCATACGGAGACGCGGAGCTGTCCCAAGTGCCGCTGCCTAGGCGTCTTTCCGCAGAAGGAGCGCCCCGGAGCGCACCGCAACCGGCGCCGTCATCTCTGCGCAAAGAGCCAAAATATTTTAAAACCCGCCAAAACTAATCCAAAAATATTTTCAAACCCGCCAAAATAGAAAACCAGACAGAAGAGATCAATACATTCGAAAAAACCTGACAAAACATGATCAAGCCCACCAAAGCTAATCCAAACACACCAAAAACTGGGCTAAACAGAATCAAAACAAATCAAAACAAATCGAAACCTTCTAAAAACCCACCAAAATATTTCAAAACCCGTCAAAACTAATCAAAACATTCCGAACACCCGCCAAAACATTCCGAACACCCGCCAAAAGGAATCCAAACATTCCAAAACCTGCCAACACAATAAAAACAACTCAAGAGAATACAAAACATTCTAAAACCCAACCAAAACATTCCGAAAACCCACCAAACCATCATAAAAAAAAAATCAAAACCAACCAAAATATTCCGAAAACCCGCCAAAATAATTTAGACCCGCAAAACTCATCAAAACTTTCTGAAAAGATGCCAAAACATTAGAAAACCAGACAGAACTGATCAAAACATTGAAAAAACTAGGCAAAACATCATAAAAACAAATCAAAACCAACCAAAAAATTCCAAAAACCTGACAAAATAGTTTAGAACCTGCCAAAACTGATCAAAACATTCTGAAAAGATGCCAAAATACTAGAAAACCAGTCAGAAGTGATCGAAACTTTCAATAACTTGCCAAAACATAATCAAAACAAATGAAAGCAAACCAAAAACATTCCAAATACCCGCCAAAATATTTGAAAACCCGCCAAAAGGAATCCAAATATTCCACAACCTGCCAAGACAATAAAAACAACACAAGAGAAAACAAAACATTCTAAAACACCACCAAAACATTCCGAAAACCCACCAAAACATCATCAAAACAAATCAAAACAAACCAAACAATAGGAGGAACACGGCAACATATTGGCAAGCAAGAGACGGAGAGCGCGGCACCTTCTAGGAGGCCAAGAAGGAAGCCGCACAACACCTGCACTGTGTCTGCAACTTTCAAACTGCTAGAAGCTAGTGGCTTGCCACTGGCCTGCCTCTTCAATTGCCATTAGCATTCCAATGGAAGCTATTCTTGGACAACTTTGCTCTGCTTGCTGCTAGTTCTGCCCCAGCCTACCATAGATAACCTTGTTCTTGCCTTGAGGCTCTGAGATGCCAAGAACTTGTCAACTTCAAAGGGCGGGCCGGGCTACATCTACTCAGCTGCCACAGTTTCTCCTTGCTAGACCTAGTGGGAAAGCATTTTGCTGAGATGCAGAAGGCAAGAAACGCAGCATACGGAGACGCGGAGCTGTCCCAAGTGCCGCTGCCTAGGCGTCTTTCCGCAGAAGGAGCGCCCCGGAGCGCACCGCAACCGGCGCCGTCATCTCTGCGCAAAGAGCCAAAATATTTTCAAACCCGCCAAAACTAATCCAAAAATATTTTCAAACCCGCCAAAATAGAAAACCAGACAGAAGTCATCAATACATTCGAAAAAACCTGACAAAACATGATCAAGCCCACCAAAGCTAATCCAAACACACCAAAAACTGGGCTAAACAGAATCAAAACAAATCAAAACAAATCGAAACCTTCTAAAAACCCACCAAAATATTTCAAAACCCGTCAAAACTAATCAAAACATTCCGAACACCCGCCAAAACATTCCGAACACCCGCCAAAAGGAATCCAAACATTCCAAAACCTGTCAACACAATAAAAACAACTCAAGAGAATACAAAACATTCTAAAACCCAACCAACACATTCCGAAAACCCGCCAAAACATCATAAAAACAAATCAAAACCAACCAAAATATTCCGAAAACCCGCCAAAATTATTTAGACCCACAAAACTCATCAAAACATTCTAAAAAGATGCCAAAACATTAGAAAACCAGCCAGAACTGATCAAAACATTGAAAAAACTAGGCAAAACATCATAAAAACAAATCAAAACCAACCAAAACATTCCAAAAACCCGACAAAATAGTTTAGAACCTGCCAAAACTGATCAAAACATTCGGAAAAGATGCCAAAATACTAGAAAACCAGTCAGAAGTGATCGAAACATTCAAAAAACCCGCCAAAATATAGTAAAAACAAAGCTAAAGAAACCAAAATATTATAAACAACCTCTAAAATATCTTAAAACCCGCCAAAACTGATCAAAACATTCTGAAAATCGGCCAACATATTAGAAAACCAGCCAGAACTGATCAAACCAAAAAAAAACCCTTGCCAAAACATAACAAAAAAAAATGAAAACCAAGCAAAACCTTCCAAATACATGCCAAAATATTTTAAACTAGACAAAACAAATCAAAACATTCCAAAACCCACAAAATAATATTAAAAAGAAATCAAAACCAACCAAAACATTCTAGAAAACCGACCAAAACATTCTGAAAACCCGCAAAATCAAAATAAAAACAAATCAAAACCAAGCAAAACATTCCAAAAACCCAACAAAATAGTTTAGAACCCGCCAAAACTGATCAAAACACTCTGAAAAGATGCCAAAATACTAGAAAACCAGTCAGAAGTGATCAAAACATTCAATAACTTGCCAAAACATAATCAAAACAAATGAAAGCAAACCCAAACATTCCAAATACCCGCCAAAATATTTTAAAACCCGCCAAAAGGAATCCAAACGTTCCACAACCTGCCAACACAATAAAAACAACACAAGAGAAAACAAAACATTCTAAAACACCACCAAAACATTCCGAAAACCCGCCAAAACATCATAAAAACAAATCAAAACAAACCAAACAATAAGAGGAACACGGCAACATATTGGCAAGCAAGAGACGGAGAGCGCGGCACCTTCTAGGAGGCCAAGAAGGAAGCCGCACAACACCTGCACTGTGTCTGCAACTTTCAAACTGCTAGAAGCTAGTGGCTTGCCACTGGCCTGCCTCTTCAATTGCCATTAGCATTCCAATGGAAGCTATTCTTGGACAACTTTGCTCTGCTTGCTGCTAGTTCTGCCCCAGCCTACCATAGATAACCTTGCTCTTGCCTTGAGGCTCTGAGATGCCAAGAACTTGTCAACTTCAAAGGGCGGGCCGGGCTACATCTACTCAGCTGCCACAGTTTCTCCTTGCTAGACCTAGTGGGAAAGCATTTTGCTGAGATGCAGAAGGCAAGAAACGCAGCATACGGAGACGCGGAGCTGTCCCAAGTGCCGCTGCCTAGGCGTCTTTCCGCAGAAGGAGCGCCCCGGAGCGCACCGCAACCGGCGCCGTCATCTCTGCGCAAAGAGCCAAAATATTTTAAAACCTGCCAAAACTAATCCAAAAATATTTTCAAACCCGCCAAAATAGAAAACCAGACAGAAGAGATCAATACATTCGAAAAAACCTGACAAAACATGATCAAGCCCACCAAAGCTAATCCAAACACACCAAAAACTGGGCTAAACAGAATCAAAACAAATCAAAACAAATCGAAACCTTCTAAAAACCCACCAAAATATTTCAAAACCCGTCAAAACTAATCAAAACATTCCGAACACCCGCCAAAACATTCCGAACACCCGCCAAAAGGAATCCAAACATTCCAAAACCTGCCAACACAATAAAAACAACTCAAGAGAATACAAAACATTCTAAAACCCAACCAAAACATTCCGAAAACCCACCAAACCATCATAAAAAAAAAATCAAAACCAACCAAAATATTCCGAAAACCCGCCAAAATAATTTAGACCCGCAAAACTCATCAAAACTTTCTGAAAAGATGCCAAAACATTAGAAAACCAGACAGAACTGATCAAAACATTGAAAAAACTAGGCAAAACATCATAAAAACAAATCAAAACCAACCAAAAAATTCCAAAAACCTGACAAAATAGTTTAGAACCTGCCAAAACTGATCAAAACATTCGGAAAAGATGCCAAAATACTAGAAAACCAGTCAGAAGTGATCGAAACTTTCAATAACTTGCCAAAACATAATCAAAACAAATGAAAGCAAACCAAAAACATTCCAAATACCCGCCAAAATATTTGAAAACCCGCCAAAAGGAATCCAAATATTCCACAACCTGCCAAGACAATAAAAACAACACAAGAGAAAACAAAACATTCTAAAACACCACCAAAACATTCCGAAAACCCACCAAAACATCATCAAAACAAATCAAAACAAACCAAACAATAGGAGGAACACGGCAACATATTGGCAAGCAAGAGACGGAGAGCGCGGCACCTTCTAGGAGGCCAAGAAGGAAGCCGCACAACACCTGCACTGTGTCTGCAACTTTCAAACTGCTAGAAGCTAGTGGCTTGCCACTGGCCTGCCTCTTCAATTGCCATTAGCATTCCAATGGAAGCTATTCTTGGACAACTTTGCTCTGCTTGCTGCTAGTTCTGCCCCAGCCTACCATAGAGAACCTTGTTCTTGCCTTGAGGCTCTGAGATGCCAAGAACTTGTCAACTTCAAAGGGCGGGCCGGGCTACATCTACTCAGCTGCCACAGTTTCTCCTTGCTAGACCTAGTGGGAAAGCATTTTGCTGAGATGCAGAAGGCAAGAAACGCAGCATACGGAGACGCGGAGCTGTCCCAAGTGCCGCTGCCTAGGCGTCTTTCCGCAGAAGGAGCGCCCCGGAGCGCACCGCAACCGGCGCCGTCATCTCTGCGCAAAGAGCCAAAATATTTTCAAACCCGCCAAAACTAATCCAAAAATATTTTCAAACCCGCCAAAATAGAAAACCAGACAGAAGTCATCAATACATTCGAAAAAACCTGACAAAACATGATCAAGCCCACCAAAGCTAATCCAAACACACCAAAAACTGGGCTAAACAGAATCAAAACAAATCAAAACAAATCGAAACCTTCTAAAAACCCACCAAAATATTTCAAAACCCGTCAAAACTAATCAAAACATTCCGAACACCCGCCAAAACATTCCGAACACCCGCCAAAAGGAATCCAAACATTCCAAAACCTGTCAACACAATAAAAACAACTCAAGAGAATACAAAACATTCTAAAACCCAACCAACACATTCCGAAAACCCGCCAAAACATCATAAAAACAAATCAAAACCAACCAAAATATTCCGAAAACCCGCCAAAATTATTTAGACCCACAAAACTCATCAAAACATTCTAAAAAGATGCCAAAACATTAGAAAACCAGACAGAACTGATCAAAACATTGAAAAAACTAGGCAAAACATCATAAAAACAAATCAAAACCAACCAAAACATTCCAAAAACCCGACAAAATAGTTTAGAACCTGCCAAAACTGATCAAAACATTCGGAAAAGATGCCAAAATACTAGAAAACCAGTCAGAAGTGATCGAAACATTCAAAAAACCCGCCAAAATATAGTAAAAACAAAGCTAAAGAAACCAAAATATTATAAACAACCTCTAAAATATCTTAAAACCCGCCAAAACTGATCAAAACATTCTGAAAATCGGCCAACATATTAGAAAACCAGCCAGAACTGATCAAACCAAAAAAAAACCCTTGCCAAAACATAACAAAAAAAAATGAAAACCAAGCAAAACCTTCCAAATACATGCCAAAATATTTTAAACTAGACAAAACAAATCAAAACATTCCAAAACCCACAAAATAATATTAAAAAGAAATCAAAACCAACCAAAACATTCTAGAAAACCGACCAAAACATTCTGAAAACCCGCAAAATCAAAATAAAAACAAATCAAAACCAAGCAAAACATTCCAAAAACCCAACAAAATAGTTTAGAACCCGCCAAAACTGATCAAAACACTCTGAAAAGATGCCAAAATACTAGAAAACCAGTCAGAAGTGATCAAAACATTCAATAACTTGCCAAAACATAATCAAAACAAATGAAAGCAAACCCAAACATTCCAAATACCCGCCAAAATATTTTAAAACCCGCCAAAAGGAATCCAAACGTTCCACAACCTGCCAACACAATAAAAACAACACAAGAGAAAACAAAACATTCTAAAACACCACCAAAACATTCCGAAAACCCGCCAAAACATCATAAAAACAAATCAAAACAAACCAAACAATAAGAGGAACACGGCAACATATTGGCAAGCAAGAGACGGAGAGCGCGGCACCTTCTAGGAGGCCAAGAAGGAAGCCGCACAACACCTGCACTGTGTCTGCAACTTTCAAACTGCTAGAAGCTAGTGGCTTGCCACTGGCCTGCCTCTTCAATTGCCATTAGCATTCCAATGGAAGCTATTCTTGGACAACTTTGCTCTGCTTGCTGCTAGTTCTGCCCCAGCCTACCATAGATAACCTTGCTCTTGCCTTGAGGCTCTGAGATGCCAAGAACTTGTCAACTTCAAAGGGCGGGCCGGGCTACATCTACTCAGCTGCCACAGTTTCTCCTTGCTAGACCTAGTGGGAAAGCATTTTGCTGAGATGCAGAAGGCAAGAAACGCAGCATACGGAGACGCGGAGCTGTCCCAAGTGCCGCTGCCTAGGCGTCTTTCCGCAGAAGGAGCGCCCCGGAGCGCACCGCAACCGGCGCCGTCATCTCTGCGCAAAGAGCCAAAATATTTTCAAACCCGCCAAAACTAATCCAAAAATATTTTCAAACCCGCCAAAATAGAAAACCAGACAGAAGAGATCAATACATTCGAAAAAACCTGACAAAACATGATCAAGCCCACCAAAGCTAATCCAAACACACCAAAAACTGGGCTAAACAGAATCAAAACAAATCAAAACAAATCGAAACCTTCTAAAAACCCACCAAAATATTTCAAAACCCGTCAAAACTAATCAAAACATTCCGAACACCCGCCAAAACATTCCGAACACCCGCCAAAAGGAATCCAAACATTCCAAAACCTGCCAACACAATAAAAACAACTCAAGAGAATACAAAACATTCTAAAACCCAACCAAAACATTCCGAAAACCCACCAAACCATCATAAAAAAAAAATCAAAACCAACCAAAATATTCCGAAAACCCGCCAAAATAATTTAGACCCGCAAAACTCATCAAAACTTTCTGAAAAGATGCCAAAACATTAGAAAATCAGACAGAACTGATCAAAACATTGAAAAAACTAGGCAAAACATCATAAAAACAAATCAAAACCAACCAAAAAATTCCAAAAACCTGACAAAATAGTTTAGAACCTGCCAAAACTGATCAAAACATTCTGAAAAGATGCCAAAATACTAGAAAACCAGTCAGAAGTGATCGAAACTTTCAATAACTTGCCAAAACATAATCAAAACAAATGAAAGCAAACCAAAAACATTCCAAATACCCGCCAAAATATTTGAAAACCCGCCAAAAGGAATCCAAATATTCCACAACCTGCCAAGACAATAAAAACAACACAAGAGAAAACAAAACATTCTAAAACACCACCAAAACATTCCGAAAACCCACCAAAACATCATCAAAACAAATCAAAACAAACCAAACAATAGGAGGAACACGGCAACATATTGGCAAGCAAGAGACGGAGAGCGCGGCACCTTCTAGGAGGCCAAGAAGGAAGCCGCACAACACCTGCACTGTGTCTGCAACTTTCAAACTGCTAGAAGCTAGTGGCTTGCCACTGGCCTGCCTCTTCAATTGCCATTAGCATTCCAATGGAAGCTATTCTTGGACAACTTTGCTCTGCTTGCTGCTAGTTCTGCCCCAGCCTACCATAGAGAACCTTGCTCTTGCCTTGAGGCTCTGAGATGCCAAGAACTTGTCAACTTCAAAGGGCGGGCCGGGCTACATCTACTCAGCTGCCACAGTTTCTCCTTGCTAGACCTAGTGGGAAAGCATTTTGCTGAGATGCAGAAGGCAAGAAACGCAGCATACGGAGACGCGGAGCTGTCCCAAGTGCCGCTGCCTAGGCGTCTTTCCGCAGAAGGAGCGCCCCGGAGCGCACCGCAACCGGCGCCGTCATCTCTGCGCAAAGAGCCAAAATATTTTAAAACCTGCCAAAACTAATCCAAAAATATTTTCAAACCCGCCAAAATAGAAAACCAGACAGAAGAGATCAATACATTCGAAAAAACCTGACAAAACATGATCAAGCCCAACAAAGCTAATCCAAACACACCAAAAACTGGGCTAAACAGAATCAAAACAAATCAAAACCTTCTAAAAGCCCGCCAAAATATTTCAAAACCCGTCAAAACTAATCAAAACATTCCGAACACCCGCCAAAACATTCCGAACACCCGCCAAAAGGAATCCAAACATTCCAAAACCTGACAACACAATAAAAACAACTCAAGAGAATACAAAACATTCTAAAACCCAACCAACACATTCCGAAAACCCGCCAAAACATCATAAAAACAAATCAAAACCAACCAAAATATTCCGAAAACCCGCCAAAATAATTTAGACCCACAAAACTCATCAAAACATTCTAAAAAGATGCCAAAACATTAGAAAACCAGCCAGAACTGATCAAAACATTCAAAAAACTTGGCAAAACATCATAAAAACAAATCAAAACCAACCAAAACATTCCAAAAACCCGACAAAATAGTTTAGAACCTGCCAAAACTGATCAAAACATTCGGAAAAGATGCCAAAATACTAGAAAACCAGTCAGAAGTGATCGAAACATTCAAAAAACCCGCCAAAATATAGTAAAAACAAAGCTAAAGAAACCAAAATATTATAAACAACCTCTAAAATATCTTAAAACCCGCCAAAACTGATCAAAACATTCTGAAAATCGGCCAACATATTAGAAAACCAGCCAGAACTGATCAAACCAAAAAAAAACCCTTGCCAAAACATAACAAAAAAAAATGAAAACCAAGCAAAACCTTCCAAATACATGCCAAAATATTTTAAACTAGACAAAACAAATCAAAACATTCCAAAACCCACAAAATAATATTAAAAAGAAATCAAAACCAACCAAAACATTCTAGAAAACCGACCAAAACATTCTGAAAACCCGCAAAATCAAAATAAAAACAAATCAAAACCAAGCAAAACATTCCAAAAACCCAACAAAATAGTTTAGAACCCGCCAAAACTGATCAAAACATTCTGAAAAGATGCCAAAATACTAGAAAACCAGTCAGAAGTGATCAAAACATTCAATAACTTGCCAAAACATAATCAAAACAAATGAAAGCAAACCAAAACATTCCAAATACCCGCCAAAATATTTTAAAACCCGCCAAAAGGAATCCAAACGTTCCACAACCTGCCAACACAATAAAAACAACACAAGAGAAAACAAAACATTCTAAAACACCACCAAAACATTCCGAAAACCCGCCAAAACATCATAAAAACAAATCAAAACAAACCAAACAATAAGAGGAACACGGCAACATATTGGCAAGCAAGAGACGGAGAACGCGGCACCTTCTAGGAGGCCAAGAAGGAAGCCGCACAACACCTGCACTGTGTCTGCAACTTTCAAACTGCTAGAAGCTAGTGGCTTGCCACTGGCCTGCCTCTTCAATTGCCATTAGCATTCCAATGGAAGCTATTCTTGGACAACTTTGCTCTGCTTGCTGCTAGTTCTGCCCCAGCCTACCATAGAGAACCTTGCTCTTGCCTTGAGGCTCTGAGATGCCAAGAACTTGTCAACTTCAAAGGGCGGGCCGGGCTACATCTACTCAGCTGCCACAGTTTCTCCTTGCTAGACCTAGTGGGAAAGCATTTTGCTGAGATGCAGAAGGCAAGAAACGCAGCATACGGAGACGCGGAGCTGTCCCAAGTGCCGCTGCCTAGGCGTCTTTCCGCAGAAGGAGCGCCCCGGAGCGCACCGCAACCGGCGCCGTCATCTCTGCGCAAAGAGCCAAAATATTTTAAAACCCGCCAAAACTCATCCAAAAATATTTTCAAACCCGCCAAAATAGAAAACCAGACAGAAGAGATCAATACATTCGAAAAAACCTGACAAAACATGATCAAGCCCAACAAAGCTAATCCAAACACACCAAAAACTGGGCTAAACAGAATCAAAACAAATCAAAACAAATCGAAACCTTCTAAAAACCCACCAAAATATTTCAAAACCCGTCAAAACTAATCAAAACATTCCGAACACCCGCCAAAACATTCCGAACACCCGCCAAAAGGAATCCAAACATTCCAAAACCTGCCAACACAATAAAAACAACTCAAGAGAATACAAAACATTCTAAAACCCAACCAAAACATTCCGAAAACCCACCAAACCATCATAAAAAAAAAATCAAAACCAACCAAAATATTCCGAAAAACCGCCAAAATAATTTAGACCCGCAAAACTCATCAAAACTTTCTGAAAAGATGCCAAAACATTAGAAAACCAGACAGAACTGATCAAAACATTGAAAAAACTAGGCAAAACATCATAAAAACAAATCAAAACCAACCAAAAAATTCCAAAAACCTGACAAAATAGTTTAGAACCTGCCAAAACTGATCAAAACATTCTGAAAAGATGCCAAAATACTAGAAAACCAGTCAGAAGTGATCGAAACTTTCAATAACTTGCCAAAACATAATCAAAACAAATGAAAGCAAACCAAAAACATTCCAAATACCCGCCAAAATATTTGAAAACCCGCCAAAAGGAATCCAAATATTCCACAACCTGCCAAGACAATAAAAACAACACAAGAGAAAACAAAACATTCTAAAACACCACCAAAACATTCCGAAAACCCACCAAAACATCATCAAAACAAATCAAAACAAACCAAACAATAGGAGGAACACGGCAACATATTGGCAAGCAAGAGACGGAGAGCGCGGCACCTTCTAGGAGGCCAAGAAGGAAGCCGCACAACACCTGCACTGTGTCTGCAACTTTCAAACTGCTAGAAGCTAGTGGCTTGCCACTGGCCTGCCTCTTCAATTGCCATTAGCATTCCAATGGAAGCTATTCTTGGACAACTTTGCTCTGCTTGCTGCTAGTTCTGCCCCAGCCTACCATAGAGAACCTTGCTCTTGCCTTGAGGCTCTGAGATGCCAAGAACTTGTCAACTTCAAAGGGCGGGCCGGGCTACATCTACTCAGCTGCCACAGTTTCTCCTTGCTAGACCTAGTGGGAAAGCATTTTGCTGAGATGCAGAAGGCAAGAAACGCAGCATACGGAGACGCGGAGCTGTCCCAAGTGCCGCTGCCTAGGCGTCTTTCCGCAGAAGGAGCGCCCCGGAGCGCACCGCAACCGGCACCGTCATCTCTGCGCAAAGAGCCAAAATATTTTAAAACCTGCCAAAACTAATCCAAAAATATTTTCAAACCCGCCAAAATAGAAAACCAGACAGAAGAGATCAATACATTCGAAAAAACCTGACAAAACATGATCAAGCCCAACAAAGCTAATCCAAACACACCAAAAACTGGGCTAAACAGAATCAAAACAAATCAAAACAAATCGAAACCTTCTAAAAACCCACCAAAATATTTCAAAACCCGTCAAAACTAATCAAAACATTCCGAACACCCGCCAAAACATTCCGAACACCCGCCAAAAGGAATCCAAACATTCCAAAACCTGTCAACACAATAAAAACAACTCAAGAGAATACAAAACATTCTAAAACCCAACCAACACATTCCGAAAACCCGCCAAAACATCATAAAAACAAATCAAAACCAACCAAAATATTCCGAAAACCCGCCAAAATTATTTAGACCCACAAAACTCATCAAAACATTCTAAAAAGATGCCAAAACATTAGAAAACCAGCCAGAACTGATCAAAACATTGAAAAAACTAGGCAAAACATCATAAAAACAAATCAAAACCAACCAAAACATTCCAAAAACCCGACAAAATAGTTTAGAACCTGCCAAAACTGATCAAAACATTCGGAAAAGATGCCAAAATACTAGAAAACCAGTCAGAAGTGATCGAAACATTCAAAAAACCCGCCAAAATATAGTAAAAACAAAGCTAAAGAAACCAAAATATTATAAACAACCTCTAAAATATCTTAAAACCCGCCAAAACTGATCAAAACATTCTGAAAATCGGCCAACATATTAGAAAACCAGCCAGAACTGATCAAACCAAAAAAAAACCCTTGCCAAAACATAACAAAAAAAAATGAAAACCAAGCAAAACCTTCCAAATACATGCCAAAATATTTTAAACTAGACAAAACAAATCAAAACATTCCAAAACCCACAAAATAATATTAAAAAGAAATCAAAACCAACCAAAACATTCTAGAAAACCGACCAAAACATTCTGAAAACCCGCAAAATCAAAATAAAAACAAATCAAAACCAAGCAAAACATTCCAAAAACCCAACAAAATAGTTTAGAACCCGCCAAAACTGATCAAAACACTCTGAAAAGATGCCAAAATACTAGAAAACCAGTCAGAAGTGATCAAAACATTCAATAACTTGCCAAAACATAATCAAAACAAATGAAAGCAAACCCAAACATTCCAAATACCCGCCAAAATATTTTAAAACCCGCCAAAAGGAATCCAAACGTTCCACAACCTGCCAAGACAATAAAAACAACACAAGAGAAAACAAAACATTCTAAAACACCACCAAAACATTCCGAAAACCCGCCAAAACATCATAAAAACAAATCAAAACAAACCAAACAATAAGAGGAACACGGCAACATATTGGCAAGCAAGAGACGGAGAGCGCGGCACCTTCTAGGAGGCCAAGAAGGAAGCCGCACAACACCTGCACTGTGTCTGCAACTTTCAAACTGCTAGAAGCTAGTGGCTTGCCACTGGCCTGCCTCTTCAATTGCCATTAGCATTCCAATGGAAGGTATTCTTGGACAACTTTGCTCTGCTTGCTGCTAGTTCTGCCCCAGCCTACCATAGATAACCTTGCTCTTGCCTTGAGGCTCTGAGATGCCAAGAACTTGTCAACTTCAAAGGGCGGGCCGGGCTACATCTTCTCAGCTGCCACAGTTTCTCCTTGCTAGACCTAGTGGGAAAGCATTTTGCTGAGATGCAGAAGGCAAGAAACGCAGCATACGGAGACGCGGAGCTGTCCCAAGTGCCGCTGCCTAGGCGTCTTTCCGCAGAAGGAGCGCCCCGGAGCGCACCGCAACCGGCGCCGTCATCTCTGCGCAAAGAGCCAAAATATTTTAAAACCCGCCAAAACTAATCCAAAAATATTTTCAAACCCGCCAAAATAGAAAACCAGACAGAAGAGATCAATACATTCGAAAAAACCTGACAAAACATGATCAAGCCCACCAAAGCTAATCCAAACACACCAAAAACTGGGCTAAACAGAATCAAAACAAATCAAAACAAATCGAAACCTTCTAAAAACCCACCAAAATATTTCAAAACCCGTCAAAACTAATCAAAACATTCCGAACACCCGCCAAAACATTCCGAACACCCGCCAAAAGGAATCCAAACATTCCAAAACCTGCCAACACAATAAAAACAACTCAAGAGAATACAAAACATTCTAAAACCCAACCAAAACATTCCGAAAACCCACCAAACCATCATAAAAAAAAAATCAAAACCAACCAAAATATTCCGAAAACCCGCCAAAATAATTTAGACCCGCAAAACTCATCAAAACTTTCTGAAAAGATGCCAAAACATTAGAAAACCAGACAGAACTGATCAAAACATTGAAAAAACTAGGCAAAACATCATAAAAACAAATCAAAACCAACCAAAAAATTCCAAAAACCTGACAAAATAGTTTAGAACCTGCCAAAACTGATCAAAACATTCTGAAAAGATGCCAAAATACTAGAAAACCAGTCAGAAGTGATCGAAACTTTCAATAACTTGCCAAAACATAATCAAAACAAATGAAAGCAAACCAAAAACATTCCAAATACCCGCCAAAATATTTGAAAACCCGCCAAAAGGAATCCAAATATTCCACAACCTGCCAAGACAATAAAAACAACACAAGAGAAAACAAAACATTCTAAAACACCACCAAAACATTCCGAAAACCCACCAAAACATCATCAAAACAAATCAAAACAAACCAAACAATAGGAGGAACACGGCAACATATTGGCAAGCAAGAGACGGAGAGCGCGGCACCTTCTAGGAGGCCAAGAAGGAAGCCGCACAACACCTGCACTGTGTCTGCAACTTTCAAACTGCTAGAAGCTAGTGGCTTGCCACTGGCCTGCCTCTTCAATTGCCATTAGCATTCCAATGGAAGCTATTCTTGGACAACTTTGCTCTGCTTGCTGCTAGTTCTGCCCCAGCCTACCATAGATAACCTTGTTCTTGCCTTGAGGCTCTGAGATGCCAAGAACTTGTCAACTTCAAAGGGCGGGCCGGGCTACATCTACTCAGCTGCCACAGTTTCTCCTTGCTAGACCTAGTGGGAAAGCATTTTGCTGAGATGCAGAAGGCAAGAAACGCAGCATACGGAGACGCGGAGCTGTCCCAAGTGCCGCTGCCTAGGCGTCTTTCCGCAGAAGGAGCGCCCCGGAGCGCACCGCAACCGGCGCCGTCATCTCTGCGCAAAGAGCCAAAATATTTTCAAACCCGCCAAAACTAATCCAAAAATATTTTCAAACCCGCCAAAATAGAAAACCAGACAGAAGTCATCAATACATTCGAAAAAACCTGACAAAACATGATCAAGCCCACCAAAGCTAATCCAAACACACCAAAAACTGGGCTAAACAGAATCAAAACAAATCAAAACAAATCGAAACCTTCTAAAAACCCACCAAAATATTTCAAAACCCGTCAAAACTAATCAAAACATTCCGAACACCCGCCAAAACATTCCGAACACCCGCCAAAAGGAATCCAAACATTCCAAAACCTGTCAACACAATAAAAACAACTCAAGAGAATACAAAACATTCTAAAACCCAACCAACACATTCCGAAAACCCGCCAAAACATCATAAAAACAAATCAAAACCAACCAAAATATTCCGAAAACCCGCCAAAATTATTTAGACCCACAAAACTCATCAAAACATTCTAAAAAGATGCCAAAACATTAGAAAACCAGCCAGAACTGATCAAAACATTGAAAAAACTAGGCAAAACATCATAAAAACAAATCAAAACCAACCAAAACATTCCAAAAACCCGACAAAATAGTTTAGAACCTGCCAAAACTGATCAAAACATTCGGAAAAGATGCCAAAATACTAGAAAACCAGTCAGAAGTGATCGAAACATTCAAAAAACCCGCCAAAATATAGTAAAAACAAAGCTAAAGAAACCAAAATATTATAAACAACCTCTAAAATATCTTAAAACCCGCCAAAACTGATCAAAACATTCTGAAAATCGGCCAACATATTAGAAAACCAGCCAGAACTGATCAAACCAAAAAAAAACCCTTGCCAAAACATAACAAAAAAAAATGAAAACCAAGCAAAACCTTCCAAATACATGCCAAAATATTTTAAACTAGACAAAACAAATCAAAACATTCCAAAACCCACAAAATAATATTAAAAAGAAATCAAAACCAACCAAAACATTCTAGAAAACCGACCAAAACATTCTGAAAACCCGCAAAATCAAAATAAAAACAAATCAAAACCAAGCAAAACATTCCAAAAACCCAACAAAATAGTTTAGAACCCGCCAAAACTGATCAAAACACTCTGAAAAGATGCCAAAATACTAGAAAACCAGTCAGAAGTGATCAAAACATTCAATAACTTGCCAAAACATAATCAAAACAAATGAAAGCAAACCCAAACATTCCAAATACCCGCCAAAATATTTTAAAACCCGCCAAAAGGAATCCAAACGTTCCACAACCTGCCAACACAATAAAAACAACACAAGAGAAAACAAAACATTCTAAAACACCACCAAAACATTCCGAAAACCCGCCAAAACATCATAAAAACAAATCAAAACAAACCAAACAATAAGAGGAACACGGCAACATATTGGCAAGCAAGAGACGGAGAGCGCGGCACCTTCTAGGAGGCCAAGAAGGAAGCCGCACAACACCTGCACTGTGTCTGCAACTTTCAAACTGCTAGAAGCTAGTGGCTTGCCACTGGCCTGCCTCTTCAATTGCCATTAGCATTCCAATGGAAGCTATTCTTGGACAACTTTGCTCTGCTTGCTGCTAGTTCTGCCCCAGCCTACCATAGATAACCTTGCTCTTGCCTTGAGGCTCTGAGATGCCAAGAACTTGTCAACTTCAAAGGGCGGGCCGGGCTACATCTACTCAGCTGCCACAGTTTCTCCTTGCTAGACCTAGTGGGAAAGCATTTTGCTGAGATGCAGAAGGCAAGAAACGCAGCATACGGAGACGCGGAGCTGTCCCAAGTGCCGCTGCCTAGGCGTCTTTCCGCAGAAGGAGCGCCCCGGAGCGCACCGCAACCGGCGCCGTCATCTCTGCGCAAAGAGCCAAAATATTTTCAAACCCGCCAAAACTCATCCAAAAATATTTTCAAACCCGCCAAAATAGAAAACCAGACAGAAGAGATCAATACATTCGAAAAAACCTGACAAAACATGATCAAGCCCACCAAAGCTAATCCAAACACACCAAAAACTGGGCTAAACAGAATCAAAACAAATCAAAACAAATCGAAACCTTCTAAAAACCCACCAAAATATTTCAAAACCCGTCAAAACTAATCAAAACATTCCGAACACCCGCCAAAACATTCCGAACACCCGCCAAAAGGAATCCAAACATTCCAAAACCTGCCAACACAATAAAAACAACTCAAGAGAATACAAAACATTCTAAAACCCAACCAAAACATTCCGAAAACCCACCAAACCATCATAAAAAAAAAATCAAAACCAACCAAAATATTCCGAAAACCCGCCAAAATAATTTAGACCCGCAAAACTCATCAAAACTTTCTGAAAAGATGCCAAAACATTAGAAAATCAGACAGAACTGATCAAAACATTGAAAAAACTAGGCAAAACATCATAAAAACAAATCAAAACCAACCAAAAAATTCCAAAAACCTGACAAAATAGTTTAGAACCTGCCAAAACTGATCAAAACATTCTGAAAAGATGCCAAAATACTAGAAAACCAGTCAGAAGTGATCGAAACTTTCAATAACTTGCCAAAACATAATCAAAACAAATGAAAGCAAACCAAAAACATTCCAAATACCCGCCAAAATATTTGAAAACCCGCCAAAAGGAATCCAAATATTCCACAACCTGCCAAGACAATAAAAACAACACAAGAGAAAACAAAACATTCTAAAACACCACCAAAACATTCCGAAAACCCACCAAAACATCATCAAAACAAATCAAAACAAACCAAACAATAGGAGGAACACGGCAACATATTGGCAAGCAAGAGACGGAGAGCGCGGCACCTTCTAGGAGGCCAAGAAGGAAGCCGCACAACACCTGCACTGTGTCTGCAACTTTCAAACTGCTAGAAGCTAGTGGCTTGCCACTGGCCTGCCTCTTCAATTGCCATTAGCATTCCAATGGAAGCTATTCTTGGACAACTTTGCTCTGCTTGCTGCTAGTTCTGCCCCAGCCTACCATAGAGAACCTTGCTCTTGCCTTGAGGCTCTGAGATGCCAAGAACTTGTCAACTTCAAAGGGCGGGCCGGGCTACATCTACTCAGCTGCCACAGTTTCTCCTTGCTAGACCTAGTGGGAAAGCATTTTGCTGAGATGCAGAAGGCAAGAAACGCAGCATACGGAGACGCGGAGCTGTCCCAAGTGCCGCTGCCTAGGCGTCTTTCCGCAGAAGGAGCGCCCCGGAGCGCACCGCAACCGGCGCCGTCATCTCTGCGCAAAGAGCCAAAATATTTTAAAACCTGCCAAAACTAATCCAAAAATATTTTCAAACCCGCCAAAATAGAAAACCAGACAGAAGAGATCAATACATTCGAAAAAACCTGACAAAACATGATCAAGCCCAACAAAGCTAATCCAAACACACCAAAAACTGGGCTAAACAGAATCAAAACAAATCAAAACCTTCTAAAAGCCCGCCAAAATATTTCAAAACCCGTCAAAACTAATCAAAACATTCCGAACACCCGCCAAAACATTCCGAACACCCGCCAAAAGGAATCCAAACATTCCAAAACCTGCCAACACAATAAAAACAACTCAAGAGAATACAAAACATTCTAAAACCCAACCAACACATTCCGAAAACCCGCCAAAACATCATAAAAACAAATCAAAACCAACCAAAATATTCCGAAAACCCGCCAAAATAATTTAGACCCACAAAACTCATCAAAACATTCTAAAAAGATGCCAAAACATTAGAAAACCAGCCAGAACTGATCAAAACATTCAAAAAACTTGGCAAAACATCATAAAAACAAATCAAAACCAACCAAAACATTCCAAAAACCCGACAAAATAGTTTAGAACCTGCCAAAACTGATCAAAACATTCGGAAAAGATGCCAAAATACTAGAAAACCAGTCAGAAGTGATCGAAACATTCAAAAAACCCGCCAAAATATAGTAAAAACAAAGCTAAAGAAACCAAAATATTATAAACAACCTCTAAAATATCTTAAAACCCGCCAAAACTGATCAAAACATTCTGAAAATCGGCCAACATATTAGAAAACCAGCCAGAACTGATCAAACAAAAAAAAAACCCTTGCCAAAACATAACAAAAAAAAATGAAAACCAAGCAAAACCTTCCAAATACATGCCAAAATATTTTAAACTAGACAAAACAAATCAAAACATTCCAAAACCCACAAAATAATATTAAAAAGAAATCAAAACCAACCAAAACATTCTAGAAAACCGACCAAAACATTCTGAAAACCCGCAAAATCAAAATAAAAACAAATCAAAACCAAGCAAAACATTCCAAAAACCCAACAAAATAGTTTAGAACCCGCCAAAACTGATCAAAACATTCTGAAAAGATGCCAAAATACTAGAAAACCAGTCAGAAGTGATCAAAACATTCAATAACTTGCCAAAACATAATCAAAACAAATGAAAGCAAACCCAAACATTCCAAATACCCGCCAAAATATTTTAAAACCCGCCAAAAGGAATCCAAACGTTCCACAACCTGCCAACACAATAAAAACAACACAAGAGAAAACAAAACATTCTAAAACACCACCAAAACATTCCGAAAACCCGCCAAAACATCATAAAAACAAATCAAAACAAACCAAACAATAAGAGGAACACGGCAACATATTGGCAAGCAAGAGACGGAGAGCGCGGCACCTTCTAGGAGGCCAAGAAGGAAGCCGCACAACACCTGCACTGTGTCTGCAACTTTCAAACTGCTAGAAGCTAGTGGCTTGCCACTGGCCTGCCTCTTCAATTGCCATTAGCATTCCAATGGAAGCTATTCTTGGACAACTTTGCTCTGCTTGCTGCTAGTTCTGCCCCAGCCTACCATAGAGAACCTTGCTCTTGCCTTGAGGCTCTGAGATGCCAAGAACTTGTCAACTTCAAAGGGCGGGCCGGGCTACATCTACTCAGCTGCCACAGTTTCTCCTTGCTAGACCTAGTGGGAAAGCATTTTGCTGAGATGCAGAAGGCAAGAAACGCAGCATACGGAGACGCGGAGCTGTCCCAAGTGCCGCTGCCTAGGCGTCTTTCCGCAGAAGGAGCGCCCCGGAACGCACCGCAACCGGCGCCGTCATCTCTGCGCAAAGAGCCAAAATATTTTAAAACCTGCCAAAACTAATCCAAAAATATTTTCAAACCCGCCAAAATAGAAAACCAGACAGAAGAGATCAATACATTCGAAAAAACCTGACAAAACATGATCAAGCCCAACAAAGCTAATCCAAACACACCAAAAACTGGGCTAAACAGAATCAAAACAAATCAAAACCTTCTAAAAGCCCGCCAAAATATTTCAAAACCCGTCAAAACTAATCAAAATATTCCAAATACCCGCCAAAACATTCCGAACACCCACCAAAAGGAATCCAAACATTCCAAAACCTGTCAACACAATAAAAACAACTCAAGAGAATACAAAACATTCTAAAACCCAACCAAAACATTCCGAAAACCCGCCAACACATCATAAAAACAAATCAAAAGCAACCAAAATATTCCGAAAACCCGCCAAAATAATTTAGACCCGCAAAACTCATCAAAACATTCTAAAAAGATGCCAAAACATTAGAAAACCAGCCAGAACTGATCAAAACATTCAAAAAACTTGGCAAAACATCATAAAAACAAATCAAAACCAACCAAAACATTCCAAAAACCCGACAAAATAGTTTAGAACCTGCCAAAACTGATCAAAACATTCGGAAAAGATGCCAAAATACTAGAAAACCAGTCAGAAGTGATCGAAACATTCAAAAAACCCGCCAAAATATAGTAAAAACAAAGCTAAAGAAACCAAAATATTATAAACAACCTCTAAAATATCTTAAAACCCGCCAAAACTGATCAAAACATTCTGAAAATCGGCCAACATATTAGAAAACCAGCCAGAACTGATCAAACCAAAAAAAAACCCTTGCCAAAACATAACAAAAAAAAATGAAAACCAAGCAAAACCTTCCAAATACATGCCAAAATATTTTAAACTAGACAAAACAAATCAAAACATTCCAAAACCCACAAAATAATATTAAAAAGAAATCAAAACCAACCAAAACATTCTAGAAAACCGACCAAAACATTCTGAAAACCCGCAAAATCAAAATAAAAACAAATCAAAACCAAGCAAAACATTCCAAAAACCCAACAAAATAGTTTAGAACCCGCCAAAACTGATCAAAACATTCTGAAAAGATGCCAAAATACTAGAAAACCAGTCAGAAGTGATCAAAACATTCAATAACTTGCCAAAACATAATCAAAACAAATGAAAGCAAACCAAAACATTCCAAATACCCGCCAAAATATTTTAAAACCCGCCAAAAGGAATCCAAACGTTCCACAACCTGCCAACAAAATAAAAACAACACAAGAGAAAACAAAACATTCTAAAACACCACCAAAACATTCCGAAAACCCGCCAAAACATCATCAAAACAAATCAAAACAAACCAAACAATAAGAGGAACACGGCAACATATTGGCAAGCAAGAGACGGAGAGCGCGGCACCTTCTAGGAGGCCAAGAAGGAAGCCGCACAACACCTGCACTGTGTCTGCAACTTTCAAACTGCTAGAAGCTAGTGGCTTGCCACTGGCCTGCCTCTTCAATTGCCATTAGCATTCCAATGGAAGCTATTCTTGGACAACTTTGCTCTGCTTGCTGCTAGTTCTGCCCCAGCCTACCATAGATAACCTTGCTCTTGCCTTGAGGCTCTGAGATGCCAAGAACTTGTCAACTTCAAAGGGCGGGCCGGGCTACATCTACTCAGCTGCCACAGTTTCTCCTTGCTAGACCTAGTGGGAAAGCATTTTGCTGAGATGCAGAAGGCAAGAAACGCAGCATACGGAGACGCGGAGCTGTCCCAAGTGCCGCTGCCTAGGCGTCTTTCCGCAGAAGGAGCGCCCCGGAGCGCGCCGCAACCGGCACCGTCATCTCTGCGCAAAGAGCCAAAATATTTTAAAACCCGCCAAAAGTAATCCAAAAATATTTTCAAACCCGCCAAAATAGAAAACCAGACAGAAGAGATCAATACATTCGAAAAAACCTGACAAAACATGATCAAGCCCACCAAAGCTAATCCAAACACACCAAAAACAGGGCTAAAAAAAATCAAAACAAATCAAAACAAATCGAAACCTTCTAAAAACCCACCAAAATATTTCAAAACCCGTCAAAACTAATCAAAACATTCCGAACACCCGCCAAAACATTCCGAACACCCGCCAAAAGGAATCCAAACATTCCAAAACCTGCCAACACAATAAAAACAACTCAAGAGAATACAAAACATTCTAAAACCCAACCAAAACATTCCGAAAACCCACCAAAACATCATAAAAACAAATCAAAACCAACCAAAATATTCCGAAAAATCGCCAAAATAATTTAGACCCGCAAAACTCATCAAAACTTTCTGAAAAGATGCCAAAACATTAGAAAACCAGACAGAACTGATCAAAACATTGAAAAAACTAGGCAAAACATCATAAAAACAAATCAAAACCAACCAAAAAATCCCAAAAACCTGACAAAATAGTTTAGAACCTGCCAAAACTGATCAAAACATTCTGAAAAGATGCCAAAATACTAGAAAACCAGTCAGAAGTGATCGAAACTTTCAATAACTTGCCAAAACATAATCAAAACAAATGAAAGCAAATCAAAAACATTCCAAATACCCGCCAAAATATTTGAAAACCCGCCAAAAGGAATCCAAATATTCCACAACCTGCCAAGACAATAAAAACAACACAAGAGAAAACAAAACATTCTAAAACACCACCAAAACATTCCGAAAACCCACCAAAACATCATCAAAACAAATCAAAACAAACCAAACAATAGGAGGAACACGGCAACATATTGGCAAGCAAGAGACGGAGAACGCGGCACCTTCTAGGAGGCCAAGAAGGAAGCCGCACAACACCTGCACTGTGTCTGCAACTTTCAAACTGCTAGAAGCTAGTGGCTTGCCACTGGCCTGCCTCTTCAATTGCCATTAGCATTCCAATGGAAGCTATTCTTGGACAACTTTGCTCTGCTTGCTGCTAGTTCTGCCCCAGCCTACCATAGAGAACCTTGCTCTTGCCTTGAGGCTCTGAGATGCCAAGAACTTGTCAACTTCAAAGGGCGGGCCGGGCTACATCTACTCAGCTGCCACAGTTTCTCCTTGCTAGACCTAGTGGGAAAGCATTTTGCTGAGATGCAGAAGGCAAGAAACGCAGCATACGGAGACGCGGAGCTGTCCCAAGTGCCGCTGCCTAGGCGTCTTTCCGCAGAAGGAGCGCCCCGGAGCGCACCGCAACCGGCGCCGTCATCTCTGCGCAAAGAGCCAAAATATTTTCAAACCCGCCAAAACTAATCCAAAAATATTTTCAAACCCGCCAAAATAGAAAACCAGACAGAAGAGATCAATACATTCGAAAAAACCTGACAAAACATGATCAAGCCCACCAAAGCTAATCCAAACACACCAAAAACTGGGCTAAACAGAATCAAAACAAATCAAAACAAATCGAAACCTTCTAAAAACCCACCAAAATATTTCAAAACCCGTCAAAACTAATCAAAACATTCCGAACACCCGCCAAAACATTCCGAACACCCGCCAAAAGGAATCCAAACATTCCAAAACCTGCCAACACAATAAAAACAACTCAAGAGAATACAAAACATTCTAAAACCCAACCAAAACATTCCGAAAACCCACCAAACCATCATAAAAAAAAAATCAAAACCAACCAAAATATTCCGAAAACCCGCCAAAATAATTTAGACCCGCAAAACTCATCAAAACTTTCTGAAAAGATGCCAAAACATTAGAAAACCAGACAGAACTGATCAAAACATTGAAAAAACTAGGCAAAACATCATAAAAACAAATCAAAACCAACCAAAAAATTCCAAAAACCTGACAAAATAGTTTAGAACCTGCCAAAACTGATCAAAACATTCTGAAAAGATGCCAAAATACTAGAAAACCAGTCAGAAGTGATCAAAACTTTCAATAACTTGCCAAAACATAATCAAAACAAATGAAAGCAAACCAAAAACATTCCAAATACCCGCCAAAATATTTGAAAACCCGCCAAAAGGAATCCAAATATTCCACAACCTGCCAAGACAATAAAAACAACACAAGAGAAAACAAAACATTCTAAAACACCACCAAAACATTCCGAAAACCCACCAAAACATCATCAAAACAAATCAAAACAAACCAAACAATAGGAGGAACACGGCAACATATTGGCAAGCAAGAGACGGAGAGCGCGGCACCTTCTAGGAGGCCAAGAAGGAAGCCGCACAACACCTGCACTGTGTCTGCAACTTTCAAACTGCTAGAAGCTAGTGGCTTGCCACTGGCCTGCCTCTTCAATTGCCATTAGCATTCCAATGGAAGCTATTCTTGGACAACTTTGCTCTGCTTGCTGCTAGTTCTGCCCCAGCCTACCATAGAGAACCTTGCTCTTGCCTTGAGGCTCTGAGATGCCAAGAACTTGTCAACTTCAAAGGGCGGGCCGGGCTACATCTACTCAGCTGCCACAGTTTCTCCTTGCTAGACCTAGTGGGAAAGCATTTTGCTGAGATGCAGAAGGCAAGAAACGCAGCATACGGAGACGCGGAGCTGTCCCAAGTGCCGCTGCCTAGGCGTCTTTCCGCAGAAGGAGCGCCCCGGAGCGCACCGCAACCGGCGCCGTCATCTCTGCGCAAAGAGCCAAAATATTTTAAAACCTGCCAAAACTAATCCAAAAATATTTTCAAACCCGCCAAAATAGAAAACCAGACAGAAGAGATCAATACATTCGAAAAAACCTGACAAAACATGATCAAGCCCACCAAAGCTAATCCAAACACACCAAAAACTGGGCTAAACAGAATCAAAACAAATCAAAACCTTCTAAAAGCCCGCCAAAATATTTCAAAACCCGTCAAAACTAATCAAAACATTCCGAACACCCGCCAAAACATTCCGAACACCCGCCAAAAGGAATCCAAACATTCCAAAACCTGACAACACAATAAAAACAACTCAAGAGAATACAAAACATTCTAAAACCCAACCAACACATTCCGAAAACCCGCCAAAACATCATAAAAACAAATCAAAACCAACCAAAATATTCCGAAAACCCGCCAAAATTATTTAGACCCGCAAAACTCATCAAAACATTCTAAAAAGATGCCAAAACATTAGAAAACCAGCCAGAACTGATCAAAACATTCAAAAAACTTGGCAAAACATCATAAAAACAAATCAAAACCAACCAAAACATTCCAAAAACCCGACAAAATAGTTTAGAACCTGCCAAAACTGATCAAAACATTCGGAAAAGATGCCAAAATACTAGAAAACCAGTCAGAAGTGATCGAAACATTCAAAAAACCCGCCAAAATATAGTAAAAACAAAGCTAAAGAAACCAAAATATTATAAACAACCTCTAAAATATCTTAAAACCCGCCAAAACTGATCAAAACATTCTGAAAATCGGCCAACATATTAGAAAACCAGCCAGAACTGATCAAACAAAAAAAAAACCCTTGCCAAAACATAACAAAAAAAAATGAAAACCAAGCAAAACCTTCCAAATACATGCCAAAATATTTTAAACTAGACAAAACAAATCAAAACATTCCAAAACCCACAAAATAATATTAAAAAGAAATCAAAACCAACCAAAACATTCTAGAAAACCGACCAAAACATTCTGAAAACCCGCAAAATCAAAATAAAAACAAATCAAAACCAAGCAAAACATTCCAAAAACCCAACAAAATAGTTTAGAACCCGCCAAAACTGATCAAAACATTCTGAAAAGATGCCAAAATACTAGAAAACCAGTCAGAAGTGATCAAAACATTCAATAACTTGCCAAAACATAATCAAAACAAATGAAAGCAAACCCAAACATTCCAAATACCCGCCAAAATATTTTAAAACCCGCCAAAAGGAATCCAAACGTTCCACAACCTGCCAACACAATAAAAACAACACAAGAGAAAACAAAACATTCTAAAACACCACCAAAACATTCCGAAAACCCGCCAAAACATCATCAAAACAAATCAAAACAAACCAAACAATAAGAGGAACACGGCAACATATTGGCAAGCAAGAGACGGAGAGCGCGGCACCTTCTAGGAGGCCAAGAAGGAAGCCGCACAACACCTGCACTGTGTCTGCAACTTTCAAACTGCTAGAAGCTAGTGGCTTGCCACTGGCCTGCCTCTTCAATTGCCATTAGCATTCCAATGGAAGGTATTCTTGGACAACTTTGCTCTGCTTGCTGCTAGTTCTGCCCCAGCCTACCATAGAGAACCTTGCTCTTGCCTTGAGGCTCTGAGATGCCAAGAACTTGTCAACTTCAAAGGGCGGGCCGGGCTACATCTACTCAGCTGCCACAGTTTCTCCTTGCTAGACCTAGTGGGAAAGCATTTTGCTGAGATGCAGAAGGCAAGAAACGCAGCATACGGAGACGCGGAGCTGTCCCAAGTGCCGCTGCCTAGGCGTCTTTCCGCAGAAGGAGCGCCCCGGAGCGCACCGCAACCGGCGCCGTCATCTCTGCGCAAAGAGCCAAAATATTTTAAAACCCGCCAAAACTAATCCAAAAATATTTTCAAACCCGCCAAAATAGAAAACCAGACAGAAGAGATCAATACATTCGAAAAAACCTGACAAAACATGATCAAGCCCAACAAAGCTAATCCAAACACACCAAAAACTGGGCTAAACAGAATCAAAACAAATCAAAACCTTCTAAAAGCCCGCCAAAATATTTCAAAACCCGTCAAAACTAATCAAAATATTCCAAATACCCGCCAAAACATTCCGAACACCCGCCAAAAGGAATCCAAACATTCCAAAACCTGTCAACACAATAAAAACAACTCAAGAGAATACAAAACATTCTAAAACCCAACCAAAACATTCCGAAAACCCGCCAACACATCATAAAAACAAATCAAAACCAACCAAAATATTCCGAAAACCCGCCAAAATTATTTAGACCCGCAAAACTCATCAAAACATTCTAAAAAGATGCCAAAACATTAGAAAACCAGCCAGAACTGATCAAAACATTCAAAAAACTTGGCAAAACATCATAAAAACAAATCAAAACCAACCAAAACATTCCAAACACCCGACAAAATAGTTTAGAACCTGCCAAAACTGATCAAAACATTCGGAAAAGATGCCAAAATACTAGAAAACCAGTCAGAAGTGATCGAAACATTCAAAAAACCCGCCAAAATATAGTAAAAACAAAGCTAAAGAAACCAAAATATTATAAACAACCTCTAAAATATCTTAAAACCCGCCAAAACTGATCAAAACATTCTGAAAATCGGCCAACATATTAGAAAACCAGCCAGAACTGATCAAACCAAAAAAAAACCCTTGCCAAAACATAACAAAAAAAAATGAAAACCAAGCAAAACCTTCCAAATACATGCCAAAATATTTTAAACTAGACAAAACAAATCAAAACATTCCAAAACCCACAAAATAATATTAAAAAGAAATCAAAACCAACCAAAACATTCTAGAAAACCGACCAAAACATTCTGAAAACCCGCAAAATCAAAATAAAAACAAATCAAAACCAAGCAAAACATTCCAAAAACCCAACAAAATAGTTTAGAACCCGCCAAAACTGATCAAAACATTCTGAAAAGATGCCAAAATACTAGAAAACCAGTCAGAAGTGATCAAAACATTCAATAACTTGCCAAAACATAATCAAAACAAATGAAAGCAAACCAAAACATTCCAAATACCCGCCAAAATATTTTAAAACCCGCCAAAAGGAATCCAAACGTTCCACAACCTGCCAACAAAATAAAAACAACACAAGAGAAAACAAAACATTCTAAAACACCACCAAAACATTCCGAAAACCCGCCAAAACATCATCAAAACAAATCAAAACAAACCAAACAATAAGAGGAACACGGCAACATATTGGCAAGCAAGAGACGGAGAGCGCGGCACCTTCTAGGAGGCCAAGAAGGAAGCCGCACAACACCTGCACTGTGTCTGCAACTTTCAAACTGCTAGAAGCTAGTGGCTTGCCACTGGCCTGCCTCTTCAATTGCCATTAGCATTCCAATGGAAGCTATTCTTGGACAACTTTGCTCTGCTTGCTGCTAGTTCTGCCCCAGCCTACCATAGATAACCTTGCTCTTGCCTTGAGGCTCTGAGATGCCAAGAACTTGTCAACTTCAAAGGGCGGGCCGGGCTACATCTACTCAGCTGCCACAGTTTCTCCTTGCTAGACCTAGTGGGAAAGCATTTTGCTGAGATGCAGAAGGCAAGAAACGCAGCATACGGAGACGCGGAGCTGTCCCAAGTGCCGCTGCCTAGGCGTCTTTCCGCAGAAGGAGCGCCCCGGAGCGCACCGCAACCGGCACCGTCATCTCTGCGCAAAGAGCCAAAATATTTTAAAACCCGCCAAAACTAATCCAAAAATATTTTCAAACCCGCCAAAATAGAAAACCAGACAGAAGAGATCAATACATTCGAAAAAACCTGACAAAACATGATCAAGCCCACCAAAGCTAATCCAAACACACCAAAAACTGGGCTAAACAGAATCAAAACAAATCAAAACAAATCGAAACCTTCTAAAAACCCACCAAAATATTTCAAAACCCGTCAAAACTAATCAAAACATTCCGAACACCCGCCAAAACATTCCGAACACCCGCCAAAAGGAATCCAAACATTCCAAAACCTGCCAACACAATAAAAACAACTCAAGAGAATACAAAACATTCTAAAACCCAACCAAAACATTCCGAAAACCCACCAAAACATCATAAAAACAAATCAAAACCAACCAAAATATTCCGAAAACCCGCCAAAATAATTTAGACCCGCAAAACTCATCAAAACTTTCTGAAAAGATGCCAAAACATTAGAAAACCAGACAGAACTGATCAAAACATTGAAAAAACTAGGCAAAACATCATAAAAACAAATCAAAACCAACCAAAAAATTCCAAAAACCTGACAAAATAGTTTAGAACCTGCCAAAACTGATCAAAACATTCTGAAAAGATGCCAAAATACTAGAAAACCAGTCAGAAGTGATCGAAACTTTCAATAACTTGCCAAAACATAATCAAAACAAATGAAAGCAAATCAAAAACATTCCAAATACCCGCCAAAATATTTGAAAACCCGCCAAAAGGAATCCAAATATTCCACAACCTGCCAAGACAATAAAAACAACACAAGAGAAAACAAAACATTCTAAAACACCACCAAAACATTCCGAAAACCCACCAAAACATCATCAAAACAAATCAAAACAAACCAAACAATAGGAGGAACACGGCAACATATTGGCAAGCAAGAGACGGAGAGCGCGGCACCTTCTAGGAGGCCAAGAAGGAAGCCGCACAACACCTGCACTGTGTCTGCAACTTTCAAACTGCTAGAAGCTAGTGGCTTGCCACTGGCCTGCCTCTTCAATTGCCATTAGCATTCCAATGGAAGCTATTCTTGGACAACTTTGCTCTGCTTGCTGCTAGTTGTGCCCCAGCCTACCATAGAGAACCTTGCTCTTGCCTTGAGGCTCTGAGATGCCAAGAACTTGTCAACTTCAAAGGGCGGGCCGGGCTACATCTACTCAGCTGCCACAGTTTCTCCTTGCTAGACCTAGTGGGAAAGCATTTTGCTGAGATGCAGAAGGCAAGAAACGCAGCATACGGAGACGCGGAGCTGTCCCAAGTGCCGCTGCCTAGGCGTCTTTCCGCAGAAGGAGCGCCCCGGAGCGCACCGCAACCGGCGCCGTCATCTCTGCGCAAAGAGCCAAAATATTTTAAAACCTGTCAAAACTAATCCAAAAATATTTTCAAACCCGCCAAAATAGAAAACCAGACAGAAGAGATCAATACATTCGAAAAAACCTGACAAAACATGATCAAGCCCACCAAAGCTAATCCAAACACACCAAAAACTGGGCTAAACAGAATCAAAACAAATCAAAACCTTCTAAAAGCCCGCCAAAATATTTCAAAACCCGTCAAAACTAATCAAAACATTCCGAACACCCGCCAAAACATTCCGAACACCCGCCAAAAGGAATCCAAACATTCCAAAACCTGACAACACAATAAAAACAACTCAAGAGAATACAAAACATTCTAAAACCCAACCAACACATTCCGAAAACCCGCCAAAACATCATAAAAACAAATCAAACCCAACCAAAATATTCCGAAAACCCGCCAAAATAATTTAGACCCACAAAACTCATCAAAACATTCTAAAAAGATGCCAAAACATTAGAAAACCAGCCAGAACTGATCAAAACATTCAAAAAACTTGGCAAAACATCATAAAAACAAATCAAAACCAACCAAAACATTCCAAAAACCCGACAAAATAGTTTAGAACCTGCCAAAACTGATCAAAACATTCGGAAAAGATGCCAAAATACTAGAAAACCAGTCAGAAGTGATCGAAACATTCAAAAAACCCGCCAAAATATAGTAAAAACAAAGCTAAAGAAACCAAAATATTATAAACAACCTCTAAAATATCTTAAAACCCGCCAAAACTGATCAAAACATTCTGAAAATCGGCCAACATATTAGAAAACCAGCCAGAACTGATCAAACCAAAAAAAAACCCTTGCCAAAACATAACGAAAAAAAATGAAAACCAAGCAAAACCTTCCAAATACATGCCAAAATATTTTAAACTAGACAAAACAAATCAAAACATTCCAAAACCCACAAAATAATATTAAAAAGAAATCAAAACCAACCAAAACATTCTAGAAAACCGACCAAAACATTCTGAAAACCCGCAAAATCAAAATAAAAACAAATCAAAACCAAGCAAAACATTCCAAAAACCCAACAAAATAGTTTAGAACCCGCCAAAACTGACCAAAACATTCTGAAAAGATGCCAAAATACTAGAAAACCAGTCAGAAGTGATCAAAACATTCAATAACTTGCCAAAACATAATCAAAACAAATGAAAGCAAACCCAAACATTCCAAATACCCGCCAAAATATTTTAAAACCCGCCAAAAGGAATCCAAACGTTCCACAACCTGCCAACACAATAAAAACAACACAAGAGAAAACAAAACATTCTAAAACACCACCAAAACATTCCGAAAACCCGCCAAAACATCATAAAAACAAATCAAAACAAACCAAACAATAAGAGGAACACGGCAACATATTGGCAAGCAAGAGACGGAGAGCGCGGCACCTTCTAGGAGGCCAAGAAGGAAGCCGCACAACACCTGCACTGTGTCTGCAACTTTCAAACTGCTAGAAGCTAGTGGCTTGCCACTGGCCTGCCTCTTCAATTGCCATTAGCATTCCAATGGAAGGTATTCTTGGACAACTTTGCTCTGCTTGCTGCTAGTTCTGCCCCAGCCTACCATAGATAACCTTGCTCTTGCCTTGAGGCTCTGAGATGCCAAGAACTTGTCAACTTCAAAGGGCGGGCCGGGCTACATCTACTCAGCTGCCACAGTTTCTCCTTGCTAGACCTAGTGGGAAAGCATTTTGCTGAGATGCAGAAGGCAAGAAACGCAGCATACGGAGACGCGGAGCTGTCCCAAGTGCCGCTGCCTAGGCGTCTTTCCGCAGAAGGAGCGCCCCGGAGCGCACCGCAACCGGCGCCGTCATCTCTGCGCAAAGAGCCAAAATATTTTCAAACCCGCCAAAACTAATCCAAAAATATTTTCAAACCCGCCAAAATAGAAAACCAGACAGAAGAGATCAATACATTCGAAAAAACCTGACAAAACATGATCAAGCCCACCAAAGCTAATCCAAACACACCAAAAACTGGGCTAAACAGAATCAAAACAAATCAAAACAAATCGAAACCTTCTAAAAACCCACCAAAATATTTCAAAACCCGTCAAAACTAATCAAAACATTCCGAACACCCGCCAAAACATTCCGAACACCCGCCAAAAGGAATCCAAACATTCCAAAACCTGCCAACACAATAAAAACAACTCAAGAGAATACAAAACATTCTAAAACCCAACCAAAACATTCCGAAAACCCACCAAACCATCATAAAAAAAAAATCAAAACCAACCAAAATATTCCGAAAACCCGCCAAAATAATTTAGACCCGCAAAACTCATCAAAACTTTCTGAAAAGATGCCAAAACATTAGAAAATCAGACAGAACTGATCAAAACATTGAAAAAACTAGGCAAAACATCATAAAAACAAATCAAAACCAACCAAAAAATTCCAAAAACCTGACAAAATAGTTTAGAACCTGCCAAAACTGATCAAAACATTCTGAAAAGATGCCAAAATACTAGAAAACCAGTCAGAAGTGATCGAAACTTTCAATAACTTGCCAAAACATAATCAAAACAAATGAAAGCAAACCAAAAACATTCCAAATACCCGCCAAAATATTTGAAAACCCGCCAAAAGGAATCCAAATATTCCACAACCTGCCAAGACAATAAAAACAACACAAGAGAAAACAAAACATTCTAAAACACCACCAAAACATTCCGAAAACCCACCAAAACATCATCAAAACAAATCAAAACAAACCAAACAATAGGAGGAACACGGCAACATATTGGCAAGCAAGAGACGGAGAGCGCGGCACCTTCTAGGAGGCCAAGAAGGAAGCCGCACAACACCTGCACTGTGTCTGCAACTTTCAAACTGCTAGAAGCTAGTGGCTTGCCACTGGCCTGCCTCTTCAATTGCCATTAGCATTCCAATGGAAGCTATTCTTGGACAACTTTGCTCTGCTTGCTGCTAGTTGTGCCCCAGCCTACCATAGAGAACCTTGCTCTTGCCTTGAGGCTCTGAGATGCCAAGAACTTGTCAACTTCAAAGGGCGGGCCGGGCTACATCTACTCAGCTGCCACAGTTTCTCCTTGCTAGACCTAGTGGGAAAGCATTTTGCTGAGATGCAGAAGGCAAGAAACGCAGCATACAGAGACGCGGAGCTGTCCCAAGTGCCGCTGCCTAGGCGTCTTTCCGCAGAAGGAGCGCCCCGGAGCACACCGCAACCGGCGCCGTCATCTCTGCGCAAAGAGCCAAAATATTTTAAAACCTGCCAAAACTAATCCAAAAATATTTTCAAACCCGCCAAAATAGAAAACCAGACAGAAGAGATCAATACATTCGAAAAAACCTGACAAAACATGATCAAGCCCACCAAAGCTAATCCAAACACACCAAAAACTGGGCTAAACAGAATCAAAACAAATCAAAACCTTCTAAAAGCCCGCCAAAATATTTCAAAACCCGTCAAAACTAATCAAAATATTCCAAATACCCGCCAAAACATTCCGAACACCCACCAAAAGGAATCCAAACATTCCAAAACCTGTCAACACAATAAAAACAACTCAAGAGAATACAAAACATTCTAAAACCCAACCAACACATTCCGAAAACCCGCCAAAACATCATAAAAACAAATCAAAACCAACCAAAATATTCCGAAAACCCGCCAAAATTATTTAGACCCGCAAAACTCATCAAAACATTCTAAAAAGATGCCAAAACATTAGAAAACCAGCCAGAACTGATCAAAACATTCAAAAAACTTGGCAAAACATCATAAAAACAAATCAAAACCAACCAAAACATTCCAAAAACCCGACAAAATAGTTTAGAACCTGCCAAAACTGATCAAAACATTCGGAAAAGATGCCAAAATACTAGAAAACCAGTCAGAAGTGATCGAAACATTCAAAAAACCCGCCAAAATATAGTAAAAACAAAGCTAAAGAAACCAAAATATTATAAACAACCTCTAAAATATCTTAAAACCCGCCAAAACTGATCAAAACATTCTGAAAATCGGCCAACATATTAGAAAACCAGCCAGAACTGATCAAACCAAAAAAAAACCCTTGCCAAAACATAACAAAAAAAAATGAAAACCAAGCAAAACCTTCCAAATACATGCCAAAATATTTTAAACTAGACAAAACAAATCAAAACATTCCAAAACCCACAAAATAATATTAAAAAGAAATCAAAACCAACCAAAACATTCTAGAAAACCGACCAAAACATTCTGAAAACCCGCAAAATCAAAATAAAAACAAATCAAAACCAAGCAAAACATTCCAAAAACCCAACAAAATAGTTTAGAACCCGCCAAAACTGATCAAAACATTCTGAAAAGATGCCAAAATACTAGAAAACCAGTCAGAAGTGATCAAAACATTCAATAACTTGCCAAAACATAATCAAAACAAATGAAAGCAAACCCAAACATTCCAAATACCCGCCAAAAGATTTTAAAACCCGCCAAAAGGAATCCAAACGTTCCACAACCTGCCAACACAATAAAAACAACACAAGAGAAAACAAAACATTCTAAAACACCACCAAAACATTCCGAAAACCCGCCAAAACATCATAAAAACAAATCAAAACAAACCAAACAATAAGAGGAACACGGCAACATATTGGCAAGCAAGAGACGGAGAGCGCGGCACCTTCTAGGAGGCCAAGAAGGAAGCCGCACAACACCTGCACTGTGTCTGCAACTTTCAAACTGCTAGAAGCTAGTGGCTTGCCACTGGCCTGCCTCTTCAATTGCCATTAGCATTCCAATGGAAGCTATTCTTGGACAACTTTGCTCTGCTTGCTGCTAGTTCTGCCCCAGCCTACCATAGATAACCTTGCTCTTGCCTTGAGGCTCTGAGATGCCAAGAACTTGTCAACTTCAAAGGGCGGGCCGGGCTACATCTACTCAGCTGCCACAGTTTCTCCTTGCTAGACCTAGTGGGAAAGCATTTTGCTGAGATGCAGAAGGCAAGAAACGCAGCATACGGAGATGCGGAGCTGTCCCAAGTGCCGCTGCCTAGGCGTCTTTCCGCAGAAGGAGCGCCCCGGAGCGCACCGCAACCGGCGCCGTCATCTCTGCGCAAAGAGCCAAAATATTTTAAAACCCGCCAAAACTAATCCAAAAATATTTTCAAACCCGCCAAAATAGAAAACCAGACAGAAGAGATCAATACATTCGAAAAAACCTGACAAAACATGATCAAGCCCACCAAAGCTAATCCAAACACACCAAAAACTGGGCTAAACAGAATCAAAACAAATCAAAACAAATCGAAACCTTCTAAAAACCCACCAAAATATTTCAAAACCCGTCAAAACTAATCAAAACATTCCGAACACCCGCCAAAACATTCCGAACACCCGCCAAAAGGAATCCAAACATTCCAAAACCTGCCAACACAATAAAAACAACTCAAGAGAATACAAAACATTCTAAAACCCAACCAAAACATTCCGAAAACCCACCAAAACATCATAAAAAAAAAATCAAAACCAACCAAAATATTCCGAAAACCCGCCAAAATAATTTAGACCCGCAAAACTCATCAAAACTTTCTGAAAAGATGCCAAAACATTAGAAAATCAGACAGAACTGATCAAAACATTGAAAAAACTAGGCAAAACATCATAAAAACAAATCAAAACCAACCAAAAAATTCCAAAAACCTGACAAAATAGTTTAGAACCCGCCAAAACTGATCAAAACATTCTGAAAAGATGCCAAAATACTAGAAAACCAGTCAGAAGTGATCGAAACTTTCAATAACTTGCCAAAACATAATCAAAACAAATGAAAGCAAACCAAAAACATTCCAAATACCCGCCAAAATATTTGAAAACCCGCCAAAAGGAATCCAAATATTCCACAACCTGCCAAGACAATAAAAACAACACAAGAGAAAACAAAACATTCTAAAACACCACCAAAACATTCCGAAAACCCACCAAAACATCATCAAAACAAATCAAAACAAACCAAACAATAGGAGGAACACGGCAACATATTGGCAAGCAAGAGACGGAGAGCGCGGCACCTTCTAGGAGGCCAAGAAGGAAGCCGCACAACACCTGCACTGTGTCTGCAACTTTCAAACTGCTAGAAGCTAGTGGCTTGCCACTGGCCTGCCTCTTCAATTGCCATTAGCATTCCAATGGAAGCTATTCTTGGACAACTTTGCTCTGCTTGCTGCTAGTTCTGCCCCAGCCTACCATAGAGAACCTTGCTCTTGCCTTGAGGCTCTGAGATGCCAAGAACTTGTCAACTTCAAAGGGCGGGCCGGGCTACATCTACTCAGCTGCCACAGTTTCTCCTTGCTAGACCTAGTGGGAAAGCATTTTGCTGAGATGCAGAAGGCAAGAAACGCAGCATACGGAGACGCGGAGCTGTCCCAAGTGCCGCTGCCTAGGCGTCTTTCCGCAGAAGGAGCGCCCCGGAGCGCACCGCAACCGGCGCCGTCATCTCTGCGCAAAGAGCCAAAATATTTTAAAACCTGCCAAAACTAATCCAAAAATATTTTCAAACCCGCCAAAATAGAAAACCAGACAGAAGAGATCAATACATTCGAAAAAACCTGACAAAACATGATCAAGCCCACCAAAGCTAATCCAAACACACCAAAAACTGGGCTAAACAGAATCAAAACAAATCAAAACCTTCTAAAAGCCCGCCAAAATATTTCAAAACCCGTCAAAACTAATCAAAATATTCCAAATACCCGCCAAAACATTCCGAACACCCACCAAAAGGAATCCAAACATTCCAAAACCTGTCAACACAATAAAAACAACTCAAGAGAATACAAAACATTCTAAAACCCAACCGACACATTCCGAAAACCCGCCAAAACATCATAAAAACAAATCAAAACCAACCAAAATATTCCGAAAACCCGCCAAAATTATTTAGACCCGCAAAACTCATCAAAACATTCTAAAAAGATGCCAAAACATTAGAAAACCAGCCAGAACTGATCAAAACATTCAAAAAACTTGGCAAAACATCATAAAAACAAATCAAAACCAACCAAAACATTCCAAAAACCCGACAAAATAGTTTAGAACCTGCCAAAACTGATCAAAACATTCGGAAAAGATGCCAAAATACTAGAAAACCAGTCAGAAGTGATCGAAACATTCAAAAAACCCGCCAAAATATAGTAAAAACAAAGCTAAAGAAACCAAAATATTATAAACAACCTCTAAAATATCTTAAAACCCGCCAAAACTGATCAAAACATTCTGAAAATCGGCCAACATATTAGAAAACCAGCCAGAACTGATCAAACCAAAAAAAAACCCTTGCCAAAACATAACAAAAAAAAATGAAAACCAAGCAAAACCTTCCAAATACATGCCAAAATATTTTAAACTAGACAAAACAAATCAAAACATTCCAAAACCCACAAAATAATATTAAAAAGAAATCAAAACCAACCAAAACATTCTAGAAAACCGACCAAAACATTCTGAAAACCCGCAAAATCAAAATAAAAACAAATCAAAACCAAGCAAAACATTCCAAAAACCCAACAAAATAGTTTAGAACCCGCCAAAACTGATCAAAACATTCTGAAAAGATGCCAAAATACTAGAAAACCAGTCAGAAGTGATCAAAACATTCAATAACTTGCCAAAACATAATCAAAACAAATGAAAGCAAACCCAAACATTCCAAATACCCGCCAAAAGATTTTAAAACCCGCCAAAAGGAATCCAAACGTTCCACAACCTGCCAACACAATAAAAACAACACAAGAGAAAACAAAACATTCTAAAACACCACCAAAACATTCCGAAAACCCGCCAAAACATCATAAAAACAAATCAAAACAAACCAAACAATAAGAGGAACACGGCAACATATTGGCAAGCAAGAGACGGAGAGCGCGGCACCTTCTAGGAGGCCAAGAAGGAAGCCGCACAACACCTGCACTGTGTCTGCAACTTTCAAACTGCTAGAAGCTAGTGGCTTGCCACTGGCCTGCCTCTTCAATTGCCATTAGCATTCCAATGGAAGCTATTCTTGGACAACTTTGCTCTGCTTGCTGCTAGTTCTGCCCCAGCCTACCATAGAGAACCTTGCTCTTGCCTTGAGGCTCTGAGATGCCAAGAACTTGTCAACTTCAAAGGGCGGGCCGGGCTACATCTACTCAGCTGCCACAGTTTCTCCTTGCTAGACCTTGTGGGAAAGCATTTTGCTGAGATGCAGAAGGCAAGAAACGCAGCATACGGAGACGCGGAGCTGTCCCAAGTGCCGCTGCCTAGGCGTCTTTCCGCAGAAGGAGCGCCCCGGAGCGCACCGCAACCGGCACCGTCATCTCTGCGCAAAGAGCCAAAATATTTTAAAACCTGCCAAAACTAATCCAAAAATATTTTCAAACCCGCCAAAATAGAAAACCAGACAGAAGAGATCAATACATTCGAAAAAACCTGACAAAACATGATCAAGCCCACCAAAGCTAATCCAAACACACCAAAAACTGGGCTAAACAGAATCAAAACAAATCAAAACCTTCTAAAAGCCCGCCAAAATATTTCAAAACCCATCAAAACTAATCAAAATATTCCAAATACCCGCCAAAACATTCCGAACACCCACCAAAAGGAATCCAAACATTCCAAAACCTGTCAACACAATAAAAACAACTCAAGAGAATACAAAACATTCTAAAACCCAACCAACACATTCCGAAAACCCGCCAACACATCATAAAAACAAATCAAAACCAACCAAAATATTCCGAAAACCCGCCAAAATTATTTAGACCCGCAAAACTCATCAAAACATTCTAAAAAGATGCCAAAACATTAGAAAACCAGCCAGAACTGATCAAAACATTCAAAAAACTTGGCAAAACATCATAAAAACAAATCAAAACCAACCAAAACATTCCAAAAACCCGACAAAATAGTTTAGAACCTGCCAAAACTGATCAAAACATTCGGAAAAGATGCCAAAATACTAGAAAACCAGTCAGAAGTGATCGAAACATTCAAAAAACCCGCCAAAATATAGTAAAAACAAAGCTAAAGAAACCAAAATATTATAAACAACCTCTAAAATATCTTAAAACCCGCCAAAACTGATCAAAACATTCTGAAAATCGGCCAACATATTAGAAAACCAGCCAGAACTGATCAAACCAAAAAAAAACCCTTGCCAAAACATAACAAAAAAAAATGAAAACCAAGCAAAACCTTCCAAATACATGCCAAAATATTTTAAACTAGACAAAACAAATCAAAACATTCCAAAACCCACAAAATAATATTAAAAAGAAATCAAAACCAACCAAAACATTCTAGAAAACCGACCAAAACATTCTGAAAACCCGCAAAATCAAAATAAAAACAAATCAAAACCAAGCAAAACATTCCAAAAACCCAACAAAATAGTTTAGAACCCGCCAAAACTGATCAAAACATTCTGAAAAGATGCCAAAATACTAGAAAACCAGTCAGAAGTGATCAAAACATTCAATAACTTGCCAAAACATAATCAAAACAAATGAAAGCAAACCCAAACATTCCAAATACCCGCCAAAAGATTTTAAAACCCGCCAAAAGGAATCCAAACGTTCCACAACCTGCCAACACAATAAAAACAACACAAGAGAAAACAAAACATTCTAAAACACCACCAAAACATTCCGAAAACCCGCCAAAACATCATAAAAACAAATCAAAACAAACCAAACAATAAGAGGAACACGGCAACATATTGGCAAGCAAGAGACGGAGAGCGCGGCACCTTCTAGGAGGCCAAGAAGGAAGCCGCACAACACCTGCACTGTGTCTGCAACTTTCAAACTGCTAGAAGCTAGTGGCTTGCCACTGGCCTGCCTCTTCAATTGCCATTAGCATTCCAATGGAAGCTATTCTTGGACAACTTTGCTCTGCTTGCTGCTAGTTGTGCCCCAGCCTACCATAGAGAACCTTGCTCTTGCCTTGAGGCTCTGAGATGCCAAGAACTTGTCAACTTCAAAGGGCGGGCCGGGCTACATCTACTCAGCTGCCACAGTTTCTCCTTGCTAGACCTAGTGGGAAAGCATTTTGCTGAGATGCAGAAGGCAAGAAACGCAGCATACGGAGACGCGGAGCTGTCCCAAGTGCCGCTGCCTAGGCGTCTTTCCGCAGAAGGAGCGCCCCGGAGCGCACCGCAACCGGCGCCGTCATCTCTGCGCAACGAGCCAAAATATTTTAAAACCCGCCAAAACTAATCCAAAAATATTTTCAAACCCGCCAAAATAGAAAACCAGACAGAAGAGATCAATACATTCGAAAAAACCTGACAAAACATGATCAAGCCCACCAAAGCTAATCCAAACACACCAAAAACTGGGCTAAACAGAATCAAAACAAATCAAAACAAATCGAAACCTTCTAAAAACCCACCAAAATATTTCAAAACCCGTCAAAACTAATCAAAACATTCCGAACACCCGCCAAAACATTCCGAACACCCGCCAAAAGGAATCCAAACATTCCAAAACCTGCCAACACAATAAAAACAACTCAAGAGAATACAAAACATTCTAAAACCCAACCAAAACATTCCGAAAACCCACCAAAACATCATAAAAACAAATCAAAACCAACCAAAATATTCCGAACACCCGCCAAAATAATTTAGACCCGCAAAACTCATCAAAACTTTCTGAAAAGATGCCAAAACATTAGAAAACCAGACAGAACTGATCAAAACATTGAAAAAACTAGGCAAAACATCATAAAAACAAATCAAAACCAACCAAAAAATTCCAAAAACCTGACAAAATAGTTTAGAACCTGCCAAAACTGATCAAAACATTCTGAAAAGATGCCAAAATACTAGAAAACCAGTCAGAAGTGATCGAAACTTTCAATAACTTGCCAAAACATAATCAAAACAAATGAAAGCAAACCAAAAACATTCCAAATACCCGCCAAAATATTTGAAAACCCGCCAAAAGGAATCCAAATATTCCACAACCTGCCAAGACAATAAAAACAACACAAGAGAAAACAAAACATTCTAAAACACCACCAAAACATTCCGAAAACCCACCAAAACATCATCAAAACAAATCAAAACAAACCAAACAATAGGAGGAACACGGCAACATATTGGCAAGCAAGAGACGGAGAGCGCGGCACCTTCTAGGAGGCCAAGAAGGAAGCCGCACAACACCTGCACTGTGTCTGCAACTTTCAAACTGCTAGAAGCTAGTGGCTTGCCACTGGCCTGCCTCTTCAATTGCCATTAGCATTCCAATGGAAGCTATTCTTGGACAACTTTGCTCTGCTTGCTGCTAGTTGTGCCCCAGCCTACCATAGAGAACCTTGCTCTTGCCTTGAGGCTCTGAGATGCCAAGAACTTGTCAACTTCAAAGGGCGGGCCGGGCTACATCTACTCAGCTGCCACAGTTTCTCCTTGCTAGACCTAGTGGGAAAGCATTTTGCTGAGATGCAGAAGGCAAGAAACGCAGCATACAGAGACGCGGAGCTGTCCCAAGTGCCGCTGCCTAGGCGTCTTTCCGCAGAAGGAGCGCCCCGGAGCACACCGCAACCGGCGCCGTCATCTCTGCGCAAAGAGCCAAAATATTTTAAAACCTGCCAAAACTAATCCAAAAATATTTTCAAACCCGCCAAAATAGAAAACCAGACAGAAGAGATCAATACATTCGAAAAAACCTGACAAAACATGATCAAGCCCACCAAAGCTAATCCAAAGACACCAAAAACTGGGCTAAACAGAATCAAAACAAATCAAAACCTTCTAAAAGCCCGCCAAAATATTTCAAAACCCGTCAAAACTAATCAAAATATTCCAAATACCCGCCAAAACATTCCGAACACCCACCAAAAGGAATCCAAACATTCCAAAACCTGTCAACACAATAAAAACAACTCAAGAGAATACAAAACATTCTAAAACCCAACCAACACATTCCGAAAACCCGCCAAAACATCATAAAAACAAATCAAAACCAACCAAAATATTCCGAAAACCCGCCAAAATTATTTAGACCCGCAAAACTCATCAAAACATTCTAAAAAGATGCCAAAACATTAGAAAACCAGCCAGAACTGATCAAAACATTCAAAAAACTTGGCAAAACATCATAAAAACAAATCAAAACCAACCAAAACATTCCAAAAACCCGACAAAATAGTTTAGAACCTGCCAAAACTGATCAAAACATTCGGAAAAGATGCCAAAATACTAGAAAACCAGTCAGAAGTGATCGAAACATTCAAAAAACCCGCCAAAATATAGTAAAAACAAAGCTAAAGAAACCAAAATATTATAAACAACCTCTAAAATATCTTAAAACCCGCCAAAACTGATCAAAACATTCTGAAAATCGGCCAACATATTAGAAAACCAGCCAGAACTGATCAAACCAAAAAAAAACCCTTGCCAAAACATAACAAAAAAAAATGAAAACCAAGCAAAACCTTCCAAATACATGCCAAAATATTTTAAACTAGACAAAACAAATCAAAACATTCCAAAACCCACAAAATAATATTAAAAAGAAATCAAAACCAACCAAAACATTCTAGAAAACCGACCAAAACATTCTGAAAACCCGCAAAATCAAAATAAAAACAAATCAAAACCAAGCAAAACATTCCAAAAACCCAACAAAATAGTTTAGAACCCGCCAAAACTGATCAAAACATTCTGAAAAGATGCCAAAATACTAGAAAACCAGTCAGAAGTGATCAAAACATTCAATAACTTGCCAAAACATAATCAAAACAAATGAAAGCAAACCCAAACATTCCAAATACCCGCCAAAATATTTTAAAACCCGCCAAAAGGAATCCAAACGTTCCACAACCTGCCAACACAATAAAAACAACACAAGAGAAAACAAAACATTCTAAAACACCACCAAAACATTCCGAAAACCCGCCAAAACATCATAAAAACAAATCAAAACAAACCAAACAATAAGAGGAACACGGCAACATATTGGCAAGCAAGAGACGGAGAGCGCGGCACCTTCTAGGAGGCCAAGAAGGAAGCCGCACAACACCTGCACTGTGTCTGCAACTTTCAAACTGCTAGAAGCTAGTGGCTTGCCACTGGCCTGCCTCTTCAATTGCCATTAGCATTCCAATGGAAGCTATTCTTGGACAACTTTGCTCTGCTTGCTGCTAGTTGTGCCCCAGCCTACCATAGAGAACCTTGCTCTTGCCTTGAGGCTCTGAGATGCCAAGAACTTGTCAACTTCAAAGGGCGGGCCGGGCTACATCTACTCAGCTGCCACAGTTTCTCCTTGCTAGACCTAGTGGGAAAGCATTTTGCTGAGATGCAGAAGGCAAGAAACGCAGCATACGGAGACGCGGAGCTGTCCCAAGTGCCGCTGCCTAGGCGTCTTTCCGCAGAAGGAGCGCCCCGGAGCGCACCGCAACCGGCGCCGTCATCTCTGCGCAACGAGCCAAAATATTTTAAAACCCGCCAAAACTAATCCAAAAATATTTTCAAACCCGCCAAAATAGAAAACCAGACAGAAGAGATCAATACATTCGAAAAAACCTGACAAAACATGATCAAGCCCACCAAAGCTAATCCAAACACACCAAAAACTGGGCTAAACAGAATCAAAACAAATCAAAACAAATCGAAACCTTCTAAAAACCCACCAAAATATTTCAAAACCCGTCAAAACTAATCAAAACATTCCGAACACCCGCCAAAACATTCCGAACACCCGCCAAAAGGAATCCAAACATTCCAAAACCTGCCAACACAATAAAAACAACTCAAGAGAATACAAAACATTCTAAAACCCAACCAAAACATTCCGAAAACCCACCAAAACATCATAAAAACAAATCAAAACCAACCAAAATATTCCGAACACCCGCCAAAATAATTTAGACCCGCAAAACTCATCAAAACTTTCTGAAAAGATGCCAAAACATTAGAAAACCAGACAGAACTGATCAAAACATTGAAAAAACTAGGCAAAACATCATAAAAACAAATCAAAACCAACCAAAAAATTCCAAAAACCTGACAAAATAGTTTAGAACCTGCCAAAACTGATCAAAACATTCTGAAAAGATGCCAAAATACTAGAAAACCAGTCAGAAGTGATCGAAACTTTCAATAACTTGCCAAAACATAATCAAAACAAATGAAAGCAAACCAAAAACATTCCAAATACCCGCCAAAATATTTTAAAACCCGCCAAAAGGAATCCAAATATTCCACAACCTGCCAAGACAATAAAAACAACACAAGAGAAAACAAAACATTCTAAAACACCACCAAAACATTCCGAAAACCCACCAAAACATCATCAAAACAAATCAAAACAAACCAAACAATAGGAGGAACACGGCAACATATTGGCAAGCAAGAGACGGAGAGCGCGGCACCTTCTAGGAGGCCAAGAAGGAAGCCGCACAACACCTGCACTGTGTCTGCAACTTTCAAACTGCTAGAAGCTAGTGGCTTGCCACTGGCCTGCCTCTTCAATTGCCATTAGCATTCCAATGGAAGCTATTCTTGGACAACTTTGCTCTGCTTGCTGCTAGTTGTGCCCCAGCCTACCATAGAGAACCTTGCTCTTGCCTTGAGGCTCTGAGATGCCAAGAACTTGTCAACTTCAAAGGGCGGGCCGGGCTACATCTACTCAGCTGCCACAGTTTCTCCTTGCTAGACCTAGTGGGAAAGCATTTTGCTGAGATGCAGAAGGCAAGAAACGCAGCATACGGAGACGCGGAGCTGTCCCAAGTGCCGCTGCCTAGGCGTCTTTCCGCAGAAGGAGCGCCCCGGAGCGCACCGCAACCGGCGCCGTCATCTCTGCGCAAAGAGCCAAAATATTTTAAAACCTGCCAAAACTAATCCAAAAATATTTTCAAACCCGCCAAAATAGAAAACCAGACAGAAGAGATCAATACATTCGAAAAAACCTGACAAAACATGATCAAGCCCACCAAAGCTAATCCAAACACACCAAAAACTGGGCTAAACAGAATCAAAACAAATCAAAACCTTCTAAAAGCCCGCCAAAATATTTCAAAACCCGTCAAAACTAATCAAAATATTCCAAATACCCGCCAAAACATTCCGAACACCCACCAAAAGGAATCCAAACATTCCAAAACCTGTCAACACAATAAAAACAACTCAAGAGAATACAAAACATTCTAAAACCCAACCAAAACATTCCGAAAACCCGCCAAAACATCATAAAAACAAATCAAAACCAACCAAAATATTCCGAAAACCCGCCAAAATTATTTAGACCCGCAAAACTCATCAAAACATTCTAAAAAGATGCCAAAACATTAGAAAACCAGCCAGAACTGATCAAAACATTCAAAAAACTTGGCAAAACATCATAAAAACAAATCAAAACCAACCAAAACATTCCAAAAACCCGACAAAATAGTTTAGAACCTGCCAAAACTGATCAAAACATTCGGAAAAGATGCCAAAATACTAGAAAACCAGTCAGAAGTGATCGAAACATTCAAAAAACCCGCCAAAATATAGTAAAAACAAAGCTAAAGAAACCAAAATATTATAAACAACCTCTAAAATATCTTAAAACCCGCCAAAACTGATCAAAACATTCTGAAAATCGGCCAACATATTAGAAAACCAGCCAGAACTGATCAAACCAAAAAAAAACCCTTGCCAAAACATAACAAAAAAAAATGAAAACCAAGCAAAACCTTCCAAATACATGCCAAAATATTTTAAACTAGACAAAACAAATCAAAACATTCCAAAACCCACAAAATAATATTAAAAAGAAATCAAAACCAACCAAAACATTCTAGAAAACCGACCAAAACATTCTGAAAACCCGCAAAATCAAAATAAAACCAAATCAAAACCAAGCAAAACATTCCAAAAACCCAACAAAATAGTTTAGAACCCGCCAAAACTGACCAAAACATTCTGAAAAGATGCCAAAATACTAGAAAACCAGTCAGAAGTGATCAAAACATTCAATAACTTGCCAAAACATAATCAAAACAAATGAAAGCAAACCCAAACATTCCAAATACCCGCCAAAATATTTTAAAACCCGCCAAAAGGAATCCAAACGTTCCACAACCTGCCAACACAATAAAAACAACACAAGAGAAAACAAAACATTCTAAAACACCACCAAAACATTCCGAAAACCCGCCAAAACATCATAAAAACAAATCAAAACAAACCAAACAATAAGAGGAACACGGCAACATATTGGCAAGCAAGAGACGGAGAGCGCGGCACCTTCTAGGAGGCCAAGAAGGAAGCCGCACAACACCTGCACTGTGTCTGCAACTTTCAAACTGCTAGAAGCTAGTGGCTTGCCACTGGCCTGCCTCTTCAATTGCCATTAGCATTCCAATGGAAGCTATTCTTGGACAACTTTGCTCTGCTTGCTGCTAGTTGTGCCCCAGCCTACCATAGAGAACCTTGCTCTTGCCTTGAGGCTCTGAGATGCCAAGAACTTGTCAACTTCAAAGGGCGGGCCGGGCTACATCTACTCAGCTGCCACAGTTTCTCCTTGCTAGACCTAGTGGGAAAGCATTTTGCTGAGATGCAGAAGGCAAGAAACGCAGCATACGGAGACGCGGAGCTGTCCCAAGTGCCGCTGCCTAGGCGTCTTTCCGCAGAAGGAGCGCCCCGGAGCGCACCGCAACCGGCGCCGTCATCTCTGCGCAACGAGCCAAAATATTTTAAAACCCGCCAAAACTAATCCAAAAATATTTTCAAACCCGCCAAAATAGAAAACCAGACAGAAGAGATCAATACATTCGAAAAAACCTGACAAAACATGATCAAGCCCACCAAAGCTAATCCAAACACACCAAAAACTGGGCTAAACAGAATCAAAACAAATCAAAACAAATCGAAACCTTCTAAAAACCCACCAAAATATTTCAAAACCCGTCAAAACTAATCAAAACATTCCGAACACCCGCCAAAACATTCCGAACACCCGCCAAAAGGAATCCAAACATTCCAAAACCTGCCAACACAATAAAAACAACTCAAGAGAATACAAAACATTCTAAAACCCAACCAAAACATTCCGAAAACCCACCAAAACATCATAAAAACAAATCAAAACCAACCAAAATATTCCGAACACCCGCCAAAATAATTTAGACCCGCAAAACTCATCAAAACTTTCTGAAAAGATGCCAAAACATTAGAAAACCAGACAGAACTGATCAAAACATTGAAAAAACTAGGCAAAACATCATAAAAACAAATCAAAACCAACCAAAAAATTCCAAAAACCTGACAAAATAGTTTAGAACCTGCCAAAACTGATCAAAACATTCTGAAAAGATGCCAAAATACTAGAAAACCAGTCAGAAGTGATCGAAACTTTCAATAACTTGCCAAAACATAATCAAAACAAATGAAAGCAAACCAAAAACATTCCAAATACCCGCCAAAATATTTGAAAACCCGCCAAAAGGAATCCAAATATTCCACAACCTGCCAAGACAATAAAAACAACACAAGAGAAAACAAAACATTCTAAAACACCACCAAAACATTCCGAAAACCCACCAAAACATCATCAAAACAAATCAAAACAAACCAAACAATAGGAGGAACACGGCAACATATTGGCAAGCAAGAGACGGAGAGCGCGGCACCTTCTAGGAGGCCAAGAAGGAAGCCGCACAACACCTGCACTGTGTCTGCAACTTTCAAACTGCTAGAAGCTAGTGGCTTGCCACTGGCCTGCCTCTTCAATTGCCATTAGCATTCCAATGGAAGCTATTCTTGGACAACTTTGCTCTGCTTGCTGCTAGTTGTGCCCCAGCCTACCATAGAGAACCTTGCTCTTGCCTTGAGGCTCTGAGATGCCAAGAACTTGTCAACTTCAAAGGGCGGGCCGGGCTACATCTACTCAGCTGCCACAGTTTCTCCTTGCTAGACCTAGTGGGAAAGCATTTTGCTGAGATGCAGAAGGCAAGAAACGCAGCATACGGAGACGCGGAGCTGTCCCAAGTGCCGCTGCCTAGGCGTCTTTCCGCAGAAGGAGCGCCCCGGAGCGCACCGCAACCGGCGCCGTCATCTCTGCGCAAAGAGCCAAAATATTTTAAAACCTGCCAAAACTAATCCAAAAATATTTTCAAACCCGCCAAAATAGAAAACCAGACAGAAGAGATCAATACATTCGAAAAAACCTGACAAAACATGATCAAGCCCACCAAAGCTAATCCAAACACACCAAAAACTGGGCTAAACAGAATCAAAACAAATCAAAACCTTCTAAAAGCCCGCCAAAATATTTCAAAACCCGTCAAAACTAATCAAAATATTCCAAATACCCGCCAAAACATTCCGAACACCCACCAAAAGGAATCCAAACATTCCAAAACCTGTCAACACAATAAAAACAACTCAAGAGAATACAAAACATTCTAAAACCCAACCAAAACATTCCGAAAACCCGCCAAAACATCATAAAAACAAATCAAAACCAACCAAAATATTCCGAAAACCCGCCAAAATTATTTAGACCCGCAAAACTCATCAAAACATTCTAAAAAGATGCCAAAACATTAGAAAACCAGCCAGAACTGATCAAAACATTCAAAAAACTTGGCAAAACATCATAAAAACAAATCAAAACCAACCAAAACATTCCAAAAACCCGACAAAATAGTTTAGAACCTGCCAAAACTGATCAAAACATTCGGAAAAGATGCCAAAATACTAGAAAACCAGTCAGAAGTGATCGAAACATTCAAAAAACCCGCCAAAATATAGTAAAAACAAAGCTAAAGAAACCAAAATATTATAAACAACCTCTAAAATATCTTAAAACCCGCCAAAACTGATCAAAACATTCTGAAAATCGGCCAACATATTAGAAAACCAGCCAGAACTGATCAAACCAAAAAAAAACCCTTGCCAAAACATAACAAAAAAAAATGAAAACCAAGCAAAACCTTCCAAATACATGCCAAAATATTTTAAACTAGACAAAACAAATCAAAACATTCCAAAACCCACAAAATAATATTAAAAAGAAATCAAAACCAACCAAAACATTCTAGAAAACCGACCAAAACATTCTGAAAACCCGCAAAATCAAAATAAAACCAAATCAAAACCAAGCAAAACATTCCAAAAACCCAACAAAATAGTTTAGAACCCGCCAAAACTGACCAAAACATTCTGAAAAGATGCCAAAATACTAGAAAACCAGTCAGAAGTGATCAAAACATTCAATAACTTGCCAAAACATAATCAAAACAAATGAAAGCAAACCCAAACATTCCAAATACCCGCCAAAATATTTTAAAACCCGCCAAAAGGAATCCAAACGTTCCACAACCTGCCAACACAATAAAAACAACACAAGAGAAAACAAAACATTCTAAAACACCACCAAAACATTCCGAAAACCCGCCAAAACATCATCAAAACAAATCAAAACAAACCAAACAATAAGAGGAACACGGCAACATATTGGCAAGCAAGAGACGGAGAGCGCGGCACCTTCTAGGAGGCCAAGAAGGAAGCCGCACAACACCTGCACTGTGTCTGCAACTTTCAAACTGCTAGAAGCTAGTGGCTTGCCACTGGCCTGCCTCTTCAATTGCCATTAGCATTCCAATGGAAGCTATTCTTGGACAACTTTGCTCTGCTTGCTGCTAGTTCTGCCCCAGCCTACCATAGAGAACCTTGCTCTTGCCTTGAGGCTCTGAGATGCCAAGAACTTGTCAACTTCAAAGGGCGGGCCGGGCTACATCTACTCAGCTGCCACAGTTTCTCCTTGCTAGACCTAGTGGGAAAGCATTTTGCTGAGATGCAGAAGGCAAGAAACGCAGCATACGGAAACGCGGAGCTGTCCCAAGTGCCGCTGCCTAGGCGTCTTTCCGCAGAAGGAGCGCCCCGGAGCGCACCGCAACCGGCGCCGTCATCTCTGCGCAAAGAGCCAAAATATTTTCAAACCTGCCAAAACTAATCCAAAAATATTTTCAAACCCGCCAAAATAGAAAACCAGACAGAAGAGATCAATACATTCGAAAAAACCTGACAAAACATGATCAAGCCCACCAAAGCTAATCCAAACACACCAAAAACTGGGCTAAACAGAATCAAAACAAATCAAAACCTTCTAAAAGCCCGCCAAAATATTTCAAAACCCGTCAAAACTAATCAAAATATTCCAAATACCCGCCAAAACATTCCGAACACCCACCAAAAGGAATCCAAACATTCCAAAACCTGTCAACACAATAAAAACAACTCAAGAGAATACAAAACATTCTAAAACCCAACCAAAACATTCCGAAAACCCGCCAAAACATCATAAAAACAAATCAAAACCAACCAAAATATTCCGAAAACCCGCCAAAATTATTTAGACCCGCAAAACTCATCAAAACATTCTAAAAAGATGCCAAAACATTAGAAAACCAGCCAGAACTGATCAAAACATTCAAAAAACTTGGCAAAACATCATAAAAACAAATCAAAACCAACCAAAACATTCCAAAAACCCGACAAAATAGTTTAGAACCTGCCAAAACTGATCAAAACATTCGGAAAAGATGCCAAAATACTAGAAAACCAGTCAGAAGTGATCGAAACATTCAAAAAACCCGCCAAAATATAGTAAAAACAAAGCTAAAGAAACCAAAATATTATAAACAACCTCTAAAATATCTTAAAACCCGCCAAAACTGATCAAAACATTCTGAAAATCGGCCAACATATTAGAAAACCAGCCAGAACTGATCAAACAAAAAAAAAACCCTTGCCAAAACATAACAAAAAAAAATGAAAACCAAGCAAAACCTTCCAAATACATGCCAAAATATTTTAAACTAGACAAAACAAATCAAAACATTCCAAAACCCACAAAATAATATTAAAAAGAAATCAAAACCAACCAAAACATTCTAGAAAACCGACCAAAACATTCTGAAAACCCGCAAAATCAAAATAAAACCAAATCAAAACCAAGCAAAACATTCCAAAAACCCAACAAAATAATTTAGAACCCGCCAAAACTGACCAAAACATTCTGAAAAGATGCCAAAATACTAGAAAACCAGTCAGAAGTGATCAAAACATTCAATAACTTGCCAAAACATAATCAAAACAAATGAAAGCAAACCCAAACATTCCAAATACCCGCCAAAATATTTTAAAACCCGCCAAAAGGAATCCAAACGTTCCACAACCTGCCAACACAATAAAAACAACACAAGAGAAAACAAAACATTCTAAAACACCACCAAAACATTCCGAAAACCCGCCAAAACATCATCAAAACAAATCAAAACAAACCAAACAATAAGAGGAACACGGCAACATATTGGCAAGCAAGAGACGGAGAGCGCGGCACCTTCTAGGAGGCCAAGAAGGAAGCCGCACAACACCTGCACTGTGTCTGCAACTTTCAAACTGCTAGAAGCTAGTGGCTTGCCACTGGCCTGCCTCTTCAATTGCCATTAGCATTCCAATGGAAGCTATTCTTGGACAACTTTGCTCTGCTTGCTGCTAGTTCTGCCCCAGCCTACCATAGAGAACCTTGCTCTTGCCTTGAGGCTCTGAGATGCCAAGAACTTGTCAACTTCAAAGGGCGGGCCGGGCTACATCTACTCAGCTGCCACAGTTTTTCCTTGCTAGACCTAGTGGGAAAGCATTTTGCTGAGATGCAGAAGGCAAGAAACGCAGCATACGGAAACGCGGAGCTGTCCCAAGTGCCGCTGCCTAGGCGTCTTTCCGCAGAAGGAGCGCCCCGGAGCGCACCGCAACCGGCGCCGTCATGTCTGCGCAACGAGCCAAAATATTTTCAAACCCGCCAAAACTAATCCAAAAATATTTTCAAACCCGCCAAAATAGAAAACCAGACAGAAGAGATCAATACATTCGAAAAAACCTGACAAAACATGATCAAGCCCACCAAAGCTAATCCAAACACACCAAAAACTGGGCTAAACAGAATCAAAACAAATCAAAACAAATCGAAACCTTCTAAAAACCCACCAAAATATTTCAAAACCCGTCAAAACTAATCAAAACATTCCGAACACCCGCCAAAACATTCCGAACACCCGCCAAAAGGAATCCAAACATTCCAAAACCTGCCAACACAATAAAAACAACTCAAGAGAATACAAAACATTCTAAAACCCAACCAAAACATTCCGAAAACCCACCAAAACATCATAAAAACAAATCAAAACCAACCAAAATATTCCGAACACCCGCCAAAATAATTTAGACCCGCAAAACTCATCAAAACTTTCTGAAAAGATGCCAAAACATTAGAAAACCAGACAGAACTGATCAAAACATTGAAAAAACTAGGCAAAACATCATAAAAACAAATCAAAACCAACCAAAAAATTCCAAAAACCTGACAAAATAGTTTAGAACCTGCCAAAACTGATCAAAACATTCTGAAAAGATGCCAAAATACTAGAAAACCAGTCAGAAGTGATCGAAACTTTCAATAACTTGCCAAAACATAATCAAAACAAATGAAAGCAAACCAAAAACATTCCAAATACCCGCCAAAATATTTGAAAACCCGCCAAAAGGAATCCAAATATTCCACAACCTGCCAAGACAATAAAAACAACACAAGAGAAAACAAAACATTCTAAAACACCACCAAAACATTCCGAAAACCCACCAAAACATCATCAAAACAAATCAAAACAAACCAAACAATAGGAGGAACACGGCAACATATTGGCAAGCAAGAGACGGAGAGCGCGGCACCTTCTAGGAGGCCAAGAAGGAAGCCGCACAACACCTGCACTGTGTCTGCAACTTTCAAACTGCTAGAAGCTAGTGGCTTGCCACTGGCCTGCCTCTTCAATTGCCATTAGCATTCCAATGGAAGCTATTCTTGGACAACTTTGCTCTGCTTGCTGCTAGTTCTGCCCCAGCCTACCATAGAGAACCTTGCTCTTGCCTTGAGGCTCTGAGATGCCAAGAACTTGTCAACTTCAAAGGGCGGGCCGGGCTACATCTACTCAGCTGCCACAGTTTCTCCTTGCTAGACCTAGTGGGAAAGCATTTTGCTGAGATGCAGAAGGCAAGAAACGCAGCATACGGAGACGCGGAGCTGTCCCAAGTGCCGCTGCCTAGGCGTCTTTCCGCAGAAGGAGCGCCCCGGAGCGCACCGCAACCGGCGCCGTCATCTCTGCGCAAAGAGCCAAAATATTTTAAAACCTGCCAAAACTAATCCAAAAATATTTTCAAACCCGCCAAAATAGAAAACCAGACAGAAGAGATCAATACATTCGAAAAAACCTGACAAAACATGATCAAGCCCACCAAAGCTAATCCAAACACACCAAAAACTGGGCTAAACAGAATCAAAACAAATCAAAACCTTCTAAAAGCCCGCCAAAATATTTCAAAACCCGTCAAAACTAATCAAAATATTCCGAACACCCGCCAAAACATTCCGAACACCCGCCAAAAGGAATCCAAACATTCCAAAACCTGTCAACACAATAAAAACAACTCAAGAGAATACAAAACATTCTAAAACCCAACCAACACATTCCGAAAACCCGCCAAAACATCATAAAAACAAATCAAAACCAACCAAAATATTCCGAAAACCCGCCAAAATTATTTAGACCCGCAAAACTCATCAAAACATTCTAAAAAGATGCCAAAACATTAGAAAACCAGCCAGAACTGATCAAAACATTCAAAAAACTTGGCAAAACATCATAAAAACAAATCAAAACCAACCAAAACATTCCAAAAACCCGACAAAATAGTTTAGAACCTGCCAAAACTGATCAAAACATTCGGAAAAGATGCCAAAATACTAGAAAACCAGTCAGAAGTGATCGAAACATTCAAAAAACCCGCCAAAATATAGTAAAAACAAAGCTAAAGAAACCAAAATATTATAAACAACCTCTAAAATATCTTAAAACCCGCCAAAACTGATCAAAACATTCTGAAAATCGGCCAACATATTAGAAAACCAGCCAGAACTGATCAAACAAAAAAAAAACCCTTGCCAAAACATAACAAAAAAAAATGAAAACCAAGCAAAACCTTCCAAATACATGCCAAAATATTTTAAACTAGACAAAACAAATCAAAACATTCCAAAACCCACAAAATAATATTAAAAAGAAATCAAAACCAACCAAAACATTCTAGAAAACCGACCAAAACATTCTGAAAACCCGCAAAATCAAAATAAAAACAAATCAAAACCAAGCAAAACATTCCAAAAACCCAACAAAATAGTTTAGAACCCGCCAAAACTGATCAAAACATTCTGAAAAGATGCCAAAATACTAGAAAACCAGTCAGAAGTGATCAAAACATTCAATAACTTGCCAAAACATAATCAAAACAAATGAAAGCAAACCCAAACATTCCAAATACCCGCCAAAATATTTTAAAACCCGCCAAAAGGAATCCAAACGTTCCACAACCTGCCAACACAATAAAAACAACACAAGAGAAAACAAAACATTCTAAAACACCACCAAAACATTCCGAAAACCCGCCAAAACATCATCAAAACAAATCAAAACAAACCAAACAATAAGAGGAACACGGCAACATATTGGCAAGCAAGAGACGGAGAGCGCGGCACCTTCTAGGAGGCCAAGAAGGAAGCCGCACAACACCTGCACTGTGTCTGCAACTTTCAAACTGCTAGAAGCTAGTGGCTTGCCACTGGCCTGCCTCTTCAATTGCCATTAGCATTCCAATGGAAGCTATTCTTGGACAACTTTGCTCTGCTTGCTGCTAGTTCTGCCCCAGCCTACCATAGAGAACCTTGCTCTTGCCTTGAGGCTCTGAGATGCCAAGAACTTGTCAACTTCAAAGGGCGGGCCGGGCTACATCTACTCAGCTGCCACAGTTTCTCCTTGCTAGACCTAGTGGGAAAGCATTTTGCTGAGATGCAGAAGGCAAGAAACGCAGCATACGGAGACGCGGAGCTGTCCCAAGTGCCGCTGCCTAGGCGTCTTTCCGCAGAAGGAGCGCCCCGGAGCGCACCGCAACCGGCGCCGTCATCTCTGCGCAACGAGCCAAAATATTTTAAAACCCGCCAAAACTAATCCAAAAATATTTTCAAACCCGCCAAAATAGAAAACCAGACAGAAGAGATCAATACATTCGAAAAAACCTGACAAAACATGATCAAGCCCACCAAAGCTAATCCAAACACACCAAAAACTGGGCTAAACAGAATCAAAACAAATCAAAACAAATCGAAACCTTCTAAAAACCCACCAAAATATTTCAAAACCCGTCAAAACTAATCAAAACATTCCGAACACCCGCCAAAACATTCCGAACACCCGCCAAAAGGAATCCAAACATTCCAAAACCTGCCAACACAATAAAAACAACTCAAGAGAATACAAAACATTCTAAAACCCAACCAAAACATTCCGAAAACCCACCAAAACATCATAAAAACAAATCAAAACCAACCAAAAAATTCCAAAAACCTGACAAAATAGTTTAGAACCTGCCAAAACTGATCAAAACATTCGGAAAAGATGCCAAAATACTAGAAAACCAGTCAGAAGTGATCGAAACTTTCAATAACTTGCCAAAACATAATCAAAACAAATGAAAGCAAACCAAAAACATTCCAAATACCCGCCAAAATATTTTAAAACCCGCCAAAAGGAATCCAAATATTCCACAACCTGCCAAGACAATAAAAACAACACAAGAGAAAACAAAACATTCTAAAACACCACCAAAACATTCCGAAAACCCACCAAAACATCATCAAAACAAATCAAAACAAACCAAACAATAGGAGGAACACGGCAACATATTGGCAAGCAAGAGACGGAGAGCGCGGCACCTTCTAGGAGGCCAAGAAGGAAGCCGCACAACACCTGCACTGTGTCTGCAACTTTCAAACTGCTAGAAGCTAGTGGCTTGCCACTGGCCTGCCTCTTCAATTGCCATTAGCATTCCAATGGAAGCTATTCTTGGACAACTTTGCTCTGCTTGCTGCTAGTTGTGCCCCAGCCTACCATAGAGAACCTTGCTCTTGCCTTGAGGCTCTGAGATGCCAAGAACTTGTCAACTTCAAAGGGCGGGCCGGGCTACATCTACTCAGCTGCCACAGTTTCTCCTTGCTAGACCTAGTGGGAAAGCATTTTGCTGAGATGCAGAAGGCAAGAAACGCAGCATACGGAGACGCGGAGCTGTCCCAAGTGCCGCTGCCTAGGCGTCTTTCCGCAGAAGGAGCGCCCCGGAGCGCACCGCAACCGGCGCCGTCATCTCTGCGCAAAGAGCCAAAATATTTTCAAACCCGCCAAAACTAATCCAAAAATATTTTCAAACCCGCCAAAATAGAAAACCAGACAGAAGAGATCAATACATTCGAAAAAACCTGACAAAACATGATCAAGCCCACCAAAGCTAATCCAAACACACCAAAAACTGGGCTAAACAGAATCAAAACAAATCAAAACCTTCTAAAAGCCCGCCAAAATATTTCAAAACCCGTCAAAACTAATCAAAATATTCCGAACACCCGCCAAAACATTCCGAACACCCGCCAAAAGGAATCCAAACATTCCAAAACCTGTCAACACAATAAAAACAACTCAAGAGAATACAAAACATTCTAAAACCCAACCAACACATTCCGAAAACCCGCCAAAACATCATAAAAACAAATCAAAACCAACCAAAATATTCCGAAAACCCGCCAAAATTATTTAGACCCGCAAAACTCATCAAAACATTCTAAAAAGATGCCAAAACATTAGAAAACCAGCCAGAACTGATCAAAACATTCAAAAAACTTGGCAAAACATCATAAAAACAAATCAAAACCAACCAAAACATTCCAAAAACCTGACAAAATAGTTTAGAACCTGCCAAAACTGATCAAAACATTCGGAAAAGATGCCAAAATACTAGAAAACCAGTCAGAAGTGATCGAAACATTCAAAAAACCCGCCAAAATATAGTAAAAACAAAGCTAAAGAAACCAAAATATTATAAACAACCTCTAAAATATCTTAAAACCCGCCAAAACTGATCAAAACATTCTGAAAATCGGCCAACATATTAGAAAACCAGCCAGAACTGATCAAACAAAAAAAAAACCCTTGCCAAAACATAACAAAAAAAAATGAAAACCAAGCAAAACCTTCCAAATACATGCCAAAATATTTTAAACTAGACAAAACAAATCAAAACATTCCAAAACCCACAAAATAATATTAAAAAGAAATCAAAACCAACCAAAACATTCTAGAAAACCGACCAAAACATTCTGAAAACCCGCAAAATCAAAATAAAAACAAATCAAAACCAAGCAAAACATTCCAAAAACCCAACAAAATAGTTTAGAACCCCCCAAAACTGATCAAAACATTCTGAAAAGATGCCAAAATACTAGAAAACCAGTCAGAAGTGATCAAAACATTCAATAACTTGCCAAAACATAATCAAAACAAATGAAAGCAAACCCAAACATTCCAAATACCCGCCAAAATATTTTAAAACCCGCCAAAAGGAATCCAAACGTTCCACAACCTGCCAACACAATAAAAACAACACAAGAGAAAACAAAACATTCTAAAACACCACCAAAACATTCCGAAAACCCGCCAAAACATCATCAAAACAAATCAAAACAAACCAAACAATAAGAGGAACACGGCAACATATTGGCAAGCAAGAGACGGAGAGCGCGGCACCTTCTAGGAGGCCAAGAAGGAAGCCGCACAACACCTGCACTGTGTCTGCAACTTTCAAACTGCTAGAAGCTAGTGGCTTGCCACTGGCCTGCCTCTTCAATTGCCATTAGCATTCCAATGGAAGCTATTCTTGGACAACTTTGCTCTGCTTGCTGCTAGTTCTGCCCCAGCCTACCATAGAGAACCTTGCTCTTGCCTTGAGGCTCTGAGATGCCAAGAACTTGTCAACTTCAAAGGGCGGGCCGGGCTACATCTACTCAGCTGCCACAGTTTCTCCTTGCTAGACCTAGTGGGAAAGCATTTTGCTGAGATGCAGAAGGCAAGAAACGCAGCATACGGAGACGCGGAGCTGTCCCAAGTGCCGCTGCCTAGGCGTCTTTCCGCAGAAGGAGCGCCCCGGAGCGCACCGCAACCGGCGCCGTCATCTCTGCGCAACGAGCCAAAATATTTTAAAACCCGCCAAAACTAATCCAAAAATATTTTCAAACCCGCCAAAATAGAAAACCAGACAGAAGAGATCAATACATTCGAAAAAACCTGACAAAACATGATCAAGCCCACCAAAGCTAATCCAAACACACCAAAAACTGGGCTAAACAGAATCAAAACAAATCAAAACAAATCGAAACCTTCTAAAAACCCACCAAAATATTTCAAAACCCGTCAAAACTAATCAAAACATTCCGAACACCCGCCAAAACATTCCGAACACCCGCCAAAAGGAATCCAAACATTCCAAAACCTGCCAACACAATAAAAACAACTCAAGAGAATACAAAACATTCTAAAACCCAACCAAAACATTCCGAAAACCCACCAAAACATCATAAAAACAAATCAAAACCAACCAAAAAATTCCAAAAACCTGACAAAATAGTTTAGAACCTGCTAAAACTGATCAAAACATTCTGAAAAGATGCCAAAATACTAGAAAACCAGTCAGAAGTGATCGAAACTTTCAATAACTTGCCAAAACATAATCAAAACAAATGAAAGCAAACCAAAAACATTCCAAATACCCGCCAAAATATTTGAAAACCCGCCAAAAGGAATCCAAATATTCCACAACCTGCCAAGACAATAAAAACAACACAAGAGAAAACAAAACATTCTAAAACACCACCAAAACATTCCGAAAACCCACCAAAACATCATCAAAACAAATCAAAACAAACCAAACAATAGGAGGAACACGGCAACATATTGGCAAGCAAGAGACGGAGAGCGCGGCACCTTCTAGGAGGCCAAGAAGGAAGCCGCACAACACCTGCACTGTGTCTGCAACTTTCAAACTGCTAGAAGCTAGTGGCTTGCCACTGGCCTGCCTCTTCAATTGCCATTAGCATTCCAATGGAAGCTATTCTTGGACAACTTTGCTCTGCTTGCTGCTAGTTGTGCCCCAGCCTACCATAGAGAACGTTGCTCTTGCCTTGAGGCTCTGAGATGCCAAGAACTTGTCAACTTCAAAGGGCGGGCCGGGCTACATCTACTCAGCTGCCACAGTTTCTCCTTGCTAGACCTAGTGGGAAAGCATTTTGCTGAGATGCAGAAGGCAAGAAACGCAGCATACGGAGACGCGGAGCTGTCCCAAGTGCCGCTGCCTAGGCGTCTTTCCGCAGAAGGAGCGCCCCGGAGCGCACCGCAACCGGCGCCGTCATCTCTGCGCAACGAGCCAAAATATTTTAAAACCCGCCAAAACTAATCCAAAAATATTTTCAAACCCGCCAAAATAGAAAACCAGACAGAAGAGATCAATACATTCGAAAAAACCTGACAAAACATGATCAAGCCCACCAAAGCTAATCCAAACACACCAAAAACTGGGCTAAACAGAATCAAAACAAATCAAAACAAATCGAAACCTTCTAAAAACCCACCAAAATATTTCAAAACCCGTCAAAACTAATCAAAACATTCCGAACACCCGCCAAAACATTCCGAACACCCGCCAAAAGGAATCCAAACATTCCAAAACCTGCCAACACAATAAAAACAACTCAAGAGAATACAAAACATTCTAAAACCCAACCAAAACATTCCGAAAACCCACCAAAACATCATAAAAACAAATCAAAACCAACCAAAAAATTCCAAAAACCTGACAAAATAGTTTAGAACCTGCCAAAACTGATCAAAACATTCTGAAAAGATGCCAAAATACTAGAAAACCAGTCAGAAGTGATCGAAACTTTCAATAACTTGCCAAAACATAATCAAAACAAATGAAAGCAAACCAAAAACATTCCAAATACCCGCCAAAATATTTGAAAACCCGCCAAAAGGAATCCAAATATTCCACAACCTGCCAAGACAATAAAAACAACACAAGAGAAAACAAAACATTCTAAAACACCACCAAAACATTCCGAAAACCCACCAAAACATCATCAAAACAAATCAAAACAAACCAAACAATAGGAGGAACACGGCAACATATTGGCAAGCAAGAGACGGAGAGCGCGGCACCTTCTAGGAGGCCAAGAAGGAAGCCGCACAACACCTGCACTGTGTCTGCAACTTTCAAACTGCTAGAAGCTAGTGGCTTGCCACTGGCCTGCCTCTTCAATTGCCATTAGCATTCCAATGGAAGCTATTCTTGGACAACTTTGCTCTGCTTGCTGCTAGTTCTGCCCCAGCCTACCATAGAGAACCTTGCTCTTGCCTTGAGGCTCTGAGATGCCAAGAACTTGTCAACTTCAAAGGGCGGGCCGGGCTACATCTACTCAGCTGCCACAGTTTCTCCTTGCTAGACCTAGTGGGAAAGCATTTTGCTGAGATGCAGAAGGCAAGAAACGCAGCATACGGAGACGCGGAGCTGTCCCAAGTGCCGCTGCCTAGGCGTCTTTCCGCAGAAGGAGCGCCCCGGAGCGCACCGCAACCGGCGCCGTCATCTCTGCGCAAAGAGCCAAAATATTTTAAAACCTGCCAAAACTAATCCAAAAATATTTTCAAACCCGCCAAAATAGAAAACCAGACAGAAGAGATCAATACATTCGAAAAAACCTGACAAAACATGATCAAGCCCACCAAAGCTAATCCAAAGACACCAAAAACTGGGCTAAACAGAATCAAAACAAATCAAAACCTTCTAAAAGCCCGCCAAAATATTTCAAAACCCGTCAAAACTAATCAAAATATTCCAAATACCCGCCAAAACATTCCGAACACCCACCAAAAGGAATCCAAACATTCCAAAACCTGTCAACACAATAAAAACAACTCAAGAGAATACAAAACATTCTAAAACCCAACCAACACATTCCGAAAACCCGCCAAAACATCATAAAAACAAATCAAAACCAACCAAAATATTCCGAAAACCCGCCAAAATTATTTAGACCCGCAAAACTCATCAAAACATTCTAAAAAGATGCCAAAACATTAGAAAACCAGCCAGAACTGATCAAAACATTCAAAAAACTTGGCAAAACATCATAAAAACAAATCAAAACCAACCAAAACATTCCAAAAACCCGACAAAATAGTTTAGAACCTGCCAAAACTGATCAAAACATTCGGAAAAGATGCCAAAATACTAGAAAACCAGTCAGAAGTGATCGAAACATTCAAAAAACCCGCCAAAATATAGTAAAAACAAAGCTAAAGAAACCAAAATATTATAAACAACCTCTAAAATATCTTAAAACCCGCCAAAACTGATCAAAACATTCTGAAAATCGGCCAACATATTAGAAAACCAGCCAGAACTGATCAAACAAAAAAAAAACCCTTGCCAAAACATAACAAAAAAAAATGAAAACCAAGCAAAACCTTCCAAATACATGCCAAAATATTTTAAACTAGACAAAACAAATCAAAACATTCCAAAACCCACAAAATAATATTAAAAAGAAATCAAAACCAACCAAAACATTCTAGAAAACCGACCAAAACATTCTGAAAACCCGCAAAATCAAAATAAAAACAAATCAAAACCAAGCAAAACATTCCAAAAACCCAACAAAATAGTTTAGAACCCGCCAAAACTGACCAAAACATTCTGAAAAGATGCCAAAATACTAGAAAACCAGTCAGAAGTGATCAAAACATTCAATAACTTGCCAAAACATAATCAAAACAAATGAAAGCAAACCCAAACATTCCAAATACCCGCCAAAATATTTTAAAACCCGCCAAAAGGAATCCAAACGTTCCACAACCTGCCAACACAATAAAAACAACACAAGAGAAAACAAAACATTCTAAAACACCACCAAAACATTCCGAAAACCCGCCAAAACATCATAAAAACAAATCAAAACAAACCAAACAATAAGAGGAACACGGCAACATATTGGCAAGCAAGAGACGGAGAGCGCGGCACCTTCTAGGAGGCCAAGAAGGAAGCCGCACAACACCTGCACTGTGTCTGCAACTTTCAAACTGCTAGAAGCTAGTGGCTTGCCACTGGCCTGCCTCTTCAATTGCCATTAGCATTCCAATGGAAGCTATTCTTGGACAACTTTGCTCTGCTTGCTGCTAGTTCTGCCCCAGCCTACCATAGAGAACCTTGCTCTTGCCTTGAGGCTCTGAGATGCCAAGAACTTGTCAACTTCAAAGGGCGGGCCGGGCTACATCTACTCAGCTGCCACAGTTTCTCCTTGCTAGACCTAGTGGGAAAGCATTTTGCTGAGATGCAGAAGGCAAGAAACGCAGCATACGGAAACGCGGAGCTGTCCCAAGTGCCGCTGCCTAGGCGTCTTTCCGCAGAAGGAGCGCCCCGGAGCGCACCGCAACCGGCGCCGTCATCTCTGCGCAACGAGCCAAAATATTTTAAAACCCGCCAAAACTAATCCAAAAATATTTTCAAACCCGCCAAAATAGAAAACCAGACAGAAGAGATCAATACATTCGAAAAAACCTGACAAAACATGATCAAGCCCACCAAAGCTAATCCAAACACACCAAAAACTGGGCTAAACAGAATCAAAACAAATCAAAACAAATCGAAACCTTCTAAAAACCCACCAAAATATTTCAAAACCCGTCAAAACTAATCAAAACATTCCGAACACCCGCCAAAACATTCCGAACACCCGCCAAAAGGAATCCAAACATTCCAAAACCTGCCAACACAATAAAAACAACTCAAGAGAATACAAAACATTCTAAAACCCAACCAAAACATTCCGAAAACCCACCAAAACATCATAAAAACAAATCAAAACCAACCAAAAAATTCCAAAAACCTGACAAAATAGTTTAGAACCTGCCAAAACTGATCAAAACATTCTGAAAAGATGCCAAAATACTAGAAAACCAGTCAGAAGTGATCGAAACTTTCAATAACTTGCCAAAACATAATCAAAACAAATGAAAGCAAACCAAAAACATTCCAAATACCCGCCAAAATATTTGAAAACCCGCCAAAAGGAATCCAAATATTCCACAACCTGCCAAGACAATAAAAACAACACAAGAGAAAACAAAACATTCTAAAACACCACCAAAACATTCCGAAAACCCACCAAAACATCATCAAAACAAATCAAAACAAACCAAACAATAGGAGGAACACGGCAACATATTGGCAAGCAAGAGACGGAGAGCGCGGCACCTTCTAGGAGGCCAAGAAGGAAGCCGCACAACACCTGCACTGTGTCTGCAACTTTCAAACTGCTAGAAGCTAGTGGCTTGCCACTGGCCTGCCTCTTCAATTGCCATTAGCATTCCAATGGAAGCTATTCTTGGACAACTTTGCTCTGCTTGCTGCTAGTTGTGCCCCAGCCTACCATAGAGAACGTTGCTCTTGCCTTGAGGCTCTGAGATGCCAAGAACTTGTCAACTTCAAAGGGCGGGCCGGGCTACATCTACTCAGCTGCCACAGTTTCTCCTTGCTAGACCTAGTGGGAAAGCATTTTGCTGAGATGCAGAAGGCAAGAAACGCAGCATACGGAGACGCGGAGCTGTCCCAAGTGCCGCTGCCTAGGCGTCTTTCCGCAGAAGGAGCGCCCCGGAGCGCACCGCAACCGGCGCCGTCATCTCTGCGCAACGAGCCAAAATATTTTAAAACCCGCCAAAACTAATCCAAAAATATTTTCAAACCCGCCAAAATAGAAAACCAGACAGAAGAGATCAATACATTCGAAAAAACCTGACAAAACATGATCAAGCCCACCAAAGCTAATCCAAACACACCAAAAACTGGGCTAAACAGAATCAAAACAAATCAAAACAAATCGAAACCTTCTAAAAACCCACCAAAATATTTCAAAACCCGTCAAAACTAATCAAAACATTCCGAACACCCGCCAAAACATTCCGAACACCCGCCAAAAGGAATCCAAACATTCCAAAACCTGCCAACACAATAAAAACAACTCAAGAGAATACAAAACATTCTAAAACCCAACCAAAACATTCCGAAAACCCACCAAAACATCATAAAAACAAATCAAAACCAACCAAAAAATTCCAAAAACCTGACAAAATAGTTTAGAACCTGCCAAAACTGATCAAAACATTCTGAAAAGATGCCAAAATACTAGAAAACCAGTCAGAAGTGATCGAAACTTTCAATAACTTGCCAAAACATAATCAAAACAAATGAAAGCAAACCAAAAACATTCCAAATACCCGCCAAAATATTTGAAAACCCGCCAAAAGGAATCCAAATATTCCACAACCTGCCAAGACAATAAAAACAACACAAGAGAAAACAAAACATTCTAAAACACCACCAAAACATTCCGAAAACCCACCAAAACATCATCAAAACAAATCAAAACAAACCAAACAATAGGAGGAACACGGCAACATATTGGCAAGCAAGAGACGGAGAGCGCGGCACCTTCTAGGAGGCCAAGAAGGAAGCCGCACAACACCTGCACTGTGTCTGCAACTTTCAAACTGCTAGAAGCTAGTGGCTTGCCACTGGCCTGCCTCTTCAATTGCCATTAGCATTCCAATGGAAGCTATTCTTGGACAACTTTGCTCTGCTTGCTGCTAGTTCTGCCCCAGCCTACCATAGAGAACCTTGCTCTTGCCTTGAGGCTCTGAGATGCCAAGAACTTGTCAACTTCAAAGGGCGGGCCGGGCTACATCTACTCAGCTGCCACAGTTTCTCCTTGCTAGACCTAGTGGGAAAGCATTTTGCTGAGATGCAGAAGGCAAGAAACGCAGCATACGGAGACGCGGAGCTGTCCCAAGTGCCGCTGCCTAGGCGTCTTTCCGCAGAAGGAGCGCCCCGGAGCGCACCGCAACCGGCGCCGTCATCTCTGCGCAAAGAGCCAAAATATTTTAAAACCTGCCAAAACTAATCCAAAAATATTTTCAAACCCGCCAAAATAGAAAACCAGACAGAAGAGATCAATACATTCGAAAAAACCTGACAAAACATGATCAAGCCCACCAAAGCTAATCCAAAGACACCAAAAACTGGGCTAAACAGAATCAAAACAAATCAAAACCTTCTAAAAGCCCGCCAAAATATTTCAAAACCCGTCAAAACTAATCAAAATATTCCAAATACCCGCCAAAACATTCCGAACACCCACCAAAAGGAATCCAAACATTCCAAAACCTGTCAACACAATAAAAACAACTCAAGAGAATACAAAACATTCTAAAACCCAACCAACACATTCCGAAAACCCGCCAAAACATCATAAAAACAAATCAAAACCAACCAAAATATTCCGAAAACCCGCCAAAATTATTTAGACCCGCAAAACTCATCAAAACATTCTAAAAAGATGCCAAAACATTAGAAAACCAGCCAGAACTGATCAAAACATTCAAAAAACTTGGCAAAACATCATAAAAACAAATCAAAACCAACCAAAACATTCCAAAAACCCGACAAAATAGTTTAGAACCTGCCAAAACTGATCAAAACATTCGGAAAAGATGCCAAAATACTAGAAAACCAGTCAGAAGTGATCGAAACATTCAAAAAACCCGCCAAAATATAGTAAAAACAAAGCTAAAGAAACCAAAATATTATAAACAACCTCTAAAATATCTTAAAACCCGCCAAAACTGATCAAAACATTCTGAAAATCGGCCAACATATTAGAAAACCAGCCAGAACTGATCAAACAAAAAAAAAACCCTTGCCAAAACATAACAAAAAAAAATGAAAACCAAGCAAAACCTTCCAAATACATGCCAAAATATTTTAAACTAGACAAAACAAATCAAAACATTCCAAAACCCACAAAATAATATTAAAAAGAAATCAAAACCAACCAAAACATTCTAGAAAACCGACCAAAACATTCTGAAAACCCGCAAAATCAAAATAAAAACAAATCAAAACCAAGCAAAACATTCCAAAAACCCAACAAAATAGTTTAGAACCCGCCAAAACTGACCAAAACATTCTGAAAAGATGCCAAAATACTAGAAAACCAGTCAGAAGTGATCAAAACATTCAATAACTTGCCAAAACATAATCAAAACAAATGAAAGCAAACCCAAACATTCCAAATACCCGCCAAAATATTTTAAAACCCGCCAAAAGGAATCCAAACGTTCCACAACCTGCCAACACAATAAAAACAACACAAGAGAAAACAAAACATTCTAAAACACCACCAAAACATTCCGAAAACCCGCCAAAACATCATAAAAACAAATCAAAACAAACCAAACAATAAGAGGAACACGGCAACATATTGGCAAGCAAGAGACGGAGAGCGCGGCACCTTCTAGGAGGCCAAGAAGGAAGCCGCACAACACCTGCACTGTGTCTGCAACTTTCAAACTGCTAGAAGCTAGTGGCTTGCCACTGGCCTGCCTCTTCAATTGCCATTAGCATTCCAATGGAAGCTATTCTTGGACAACTTTGCTCTGCTTGCTGCTAGTTCTGCCCCAGCCTACCATAGAGAACCTTGCTCTTGCCTTGAGGCTCTGAGATGCCAAGAACTTGTCAACTTCAAAGGGCGGGCCGGGCTACATCTACTCAGCTGCCACAGTTTCTCCTTGCTAGACCTAGTGGGAAAGCATTTTGCTGAGATGCAGAAGGCAAGAAACGCAGCATACGGAAACGCGGAGCTGTCCCAAGTGCCGCTGCCTAGGCGTCTTTCCGCAGAAGGAGCGCCCCGGAGCGCACCGCAACCGGCGCCGTCATCTCTGCGCAACGAGCCAAAATATTTTAAAACCCGCCAAAACTAATCCAAAAATATTTTCAAACCCGCCAAAATAGAAAACCAGACAGAAGAGATCAATACATTCGAAAAAACCTGACAAAACATGATCAAGCCCACCAAAGCTAATCCAAACACACCAAAAACTGGGCTAAACAGAATCAAAACAAATCAAAACAAATCGAAACCTTCTAAAAACCCACCAAAATATTTCAAAACCCGTCAAAACTAATCAAAACATTCCGAACACCCGCCAAAACATTCCGAACACCCGCCAAAAGGAATCCAAACATTCCAAAACCTGCCAACACAATAAAAACAACTCAAGAGAATACAAAACATTCTAAAACCCAACCAAAACATTCCGAAAACCCACCAAAACATCATAAAAACAAATCAAAACCAACCAAAAAATTCCAAAAACCTGACAAAATAGTTTAGAACCTGCCAAAACTGATCAAAACATTCTGAAAAGATGCCAAAATACTAGAAAACCAGTCAGAAGTGATCGAAACTTTCAATAACTTGCCAAAACATAATCAAAACAAATGAAAGCAAACCAAAAACATTCCAAATACCCGCCAAAATATTTTAAAACCCGCCAAAAGGAATCCAAATATTCCACAACCTGCCAAGACAATAAAAACAACACAAGAGAAAACAAAACATTCTAAAACACCACCAAAACATTCCGAAAACCCACCAAAACATCATCAAAACAAATCAAAACAAACCAAACAATAGGAGGAACACGGCAACATATTGGCAAGCAAGAGACGGAGAGCGCGGCACCTTCTAGGAGGCCAAGAAGGAAGCCGCACAACACCTGCACTGTGTCTGCAACTTTCAAACTGCTAGAAGCTAGTGGCTTGCCACTGGCCTGCCTCTTCAATTGCCATTAGCATTCCAATGGAAGCTATTCTTGGACAACTTTGCTCTGCTTGCTGCTAGTTGTGCCCCAGCCTACCATAGAGAACGTTGCTCTTGCCTTGAGGCTCTGAGATGCCAAGAACTTGTCAACTTCAAAGGGCGGGCCGGGCTACATCTACTCAGCTGCCACAGTTTCTCCTTGCTAGACCTAGTGGGAAAGCATTTTGCTGAGATGCAGAAGGCAAGAAACGCAGCATACGGAGACGCGGAGCTGTCCCAAGTGCCGCTGCCTAGGCGTCTTTCCGCAGAAGGAGCGCCCCGGAGCGCACCGCAACCGGCGCCGTCATCTCTGCGCAAAGAGCCAAAATATTTTAAAACCTGCCAAAACTAATCCAAAAATATTTTCAAACCCGCCAAAATAGAAAACCAGACAGAAGAGATCAATACATTCGAAAAAACCTGACAAAACATGATCAAGCCCACCAAAGCTAATCCAAACACACCAAAAACTGGGCTAAACAGAATCAAAACAAATCAAAACAAATCGAAACCTTCTAAAAACCCACCAAAATATTTCAAAACCCGTCAAAACTAATCAAAACATTCCGAACACCCGCCAAAACATTCCGAACACCCGCCAAAAGGAATCCAAACATTCCAAAACCTGCCAACACAATAAAAACAACTCAAGAGAATACAAAACATTCTAAAACCCAACCAAAACATTCCGAAAACCCACCAAAACATCATAAAAACAAATCAAAACCAACCAAAAAATTCCAAAAACCTGACAAAATAGTTTAGAACCTGCCAAAACTGATCAAAACATTCTGAAAAGATGCCAAAATACTAGAAAACCAGTCAGAAGTGATCGAAACTTTCAATAACTTGCCAAAACATAATCAAAACAAATGAAAGCAAACCAAAAACATTCCAAATACCCGCCAAAATATTTGAAAACCCGCCAAAAGGAATCCAAATATTCCACAACCTGCCAAGACAATAAAAACAACACAAGAGAAAACAAAACATTCTAAAACACCACCAAAACATTCCGAAAACCCACCAAAACATCATCAAAACAAATCAAAACAAACCAAACAATAGGAGGAACACGGCAACATATTGGCAAGCAAGAGACGGAGAGCGCGGCACCTTCTAGGAGGCCAAGAAGGAAGCCGCACAACACCTGCACTGTGTCTGCAACTTTCAAACTGCTAGAAGCTAGTGGCTTGCCACTGGCCTGCCTCTTCAATTGCCATTAGCATTCCAATGGAAGCTATTCTTGGACAACTTTGCTCTGCTTGCTGCTAGTTCTGCCCCAGCCTACCATAGAGAACCTTGCTCTTGCCTTGAGGCTCTGAGATGCCAAGAACTTGTCAACTTCAAAGGGCGGGCCGGGCTACATCTACTCAGCTGCCACAGTTTCTCCTTGCTAGACCTAGTGGGAAAGCATTTTGCTGAGATGCAGAAGGCAAGAAACGCAGCATACGGAGACGCGGAGCTGTCCCAAGTGCCGCTGCCTAGGCGTCTTTCCGCAGAAGGAGCGCCCCGGAGCGCACCGCAACCGGCGCCGTCATCTCTGCGCAAAGAGCCAAAATATTTTAAAACCTGCCAAAACTAATCCAAAAATATTTTCAAACCCGCCAAAATAGAAAACCAGACAGAAGAGATCAATACATTCGAAAAAACCTGACAAAACATGATCAAGCCCACCAAAGCTAATCCAAAGACACCAAAAACTGGGCTAAACAGAATCAAAACAAATCAAAACCTTCTAAAAGCCCGCCAAAATATTTCAAAACCCGTCAAAACTAATCAAAATATTCCAAATACCCGCCAAAACATTCCGAACACCCACCAAAAGGAATCCAAACATTCCAAAACCTGTCAACACAATAAAAACAACTCAAGAGAATACAAAACATTCTAAAACCCAACCAACACATTCCGAAAACCCGCCAAAACATCATAAAAACAAATCAAAACCAACCAAAATATTCCGAAAACCCGCCAAAATTATTTAGACCCGCAAAACTCATCAAAACATTCTAAAAAGATGCCAAAACATTAGAAAACCAGCCAGAACTGATCAAAACATTCAAAAAACTTGGCAAAACATCATAAAAACAAATCAAAACCAACCAAAACATTCCAAAAACCCGACAAAATAGTTTAGAACCTGCCAAAACTGATCAAAACATTCGGAAAAGATGCCAAAATACTAGAAAACCAGTCAGAAGTGATCGAAACATTCAAAAAACCCGCCAAAATATAGTAAAAACAAAGCTAAAGAAACCAAAATATTATAAACAACCTCTAAAATATCTTAAAACCTGCCAAAACTGATCAAAACATTCTGAAAATCGGCCAACATATTAGAAAACCAGCCAGAACTGATCAAACAAAAAAAAAACCCTTGCCAAAACATAACAAAAAAAAATGAAAACCAAGCAAAACCTTCCAAATACATGCCAAAATATTTTAAACTAGACAAAACAAATCAAAACATTCCAAAACCCACAAAATAATATTAAAAAGAAATCAAAACCAACCAAAACATTCTAGAAAACCGACCAAAACATTCTGAAAACCCGCAAAATCAAAATAAAACCAAATCAAAACCAAGCAAAACATTCCAAAAACCCAACAAAATAGTTTAGAACCCGCCAAAACTGACCAAAACATTCTGAAAAGATGCCAAAATACTAGAAAACCAGTCAGAAGTGATCAAAACATTCAATAACTTGCCAAAACATAATCAAAACAAATGAAAGCAAACCCAAACATTCCAAATACCCGCCAAAATATTTGAAAACCCGCCAAAAGGAATCCAAACGTTCCACAACCTGCCAACACAATAAAAACAACACAAGAGAAAACAAAACATTCTAAAACACCACCAAAACATTCCGAAAACCCGCCAAAACATCATCAAAACAAATCAAAACAAACCAAACAATAAGAGGAACACGGCAACATATTGGCAAGCAAGAGACGGAGAGCGCGGCACCTTCTAGGAGGCCAAGAAGGAAGCCGCACAACACCTGCACTGTGTCTGCAACTTTCAAACTGCTAGAAGCTAGTGGCTTGCCACTGGCCTGCCTCTTCAATTGCCATTAGCATTCCAATGGAAGCTATTCTTGGACAACTTTGCTCTGCTTGCTGCTAGTTCTGCCCCAGCCTACCATAGAGAACCTTGCTCTTGCCTTGAGGCTCTGAGATGCCAAGAACTTGTCAACTTCAAAGGGCGGGCCGGGCTACATCTACTCAGCTGCCACAGTTTCTCCTTGCTAGACCTAGTGGGAAAGCATTTTGCTGAGATGCAGAAGGCAAGAAACGCAGCATACGGAAACGCGGAGCTGTCCCAAGTGCCGCTGCCTAGGCGTCTTTCCGCAGAAGGAGCGCCCCGGAGCGCACCGCAACCGGCGCCGTCATCTCTGCGCAACGAGCCAAAATATTTTAAAACCCGCCAAAACTAATCCAAAAATATTTTCAAACCCGCCAAAATAGAAAACCAGACAGAAGAGATCAATACATTCGAAAAAACCTGACAAAACATGATCAAGCCCACCAAAGCTAATCCAAACACACCAAAAACTGGGCTAAACAGAATCAAAACAAATCAAAACAAATCGAAACCTTCTAAAAACCCACCAAAATATTCCAAATACCCGTCAAAACTAATCAAAACATTCCGAACACCCGCCAAAACATTCCGAACACCCGCCAAAAGGAATCCAAACATTCCAAAACCTGCCAACACAATAAAAACAACTCAAGAGAATACAAAACATTCTAAAACCCAACCAAAACATTCCGAAAACCCACCAAAACATCATAAAAACAAATCAAAACCAACCAAAAAATTCCAAAAACCTGACAAAATAGTTTAGAACCTGCCAAAACTGATCAAAACATTCGGAAAAGATGCCAAAATACTAGAAAACCAGTCAGAAGTGATCGAAACTTTCAATAACTTGCCAAAACATAATCAAAACAAATGAAAGCAAACCAAAAACATTCCAAATACCCGCCAAAATATTTTAAAACCCGCCAAAAGGAATCCAAATATTCCACAACCTGCCAAGACAATAAAAACAACACAAGAGAAAACAAAACATTCTAAAACACCACCAAAACATTCCGAAAACCCACCAAAACATCATCAAAACAAATCAAAACAAACCAAACAATAGGAGGAACACGGCAACATATTGGCAAGCAAGAGACGGAGAGCGCGGCACCTTCTAGGAGGCCAAGAAGGAAGCCGCACAACACCTGCACTGTGTCTGCAACTTTCAAACTGCTAGAAGCTAGTGGCTTGCCACTGGCCTGCCTCTTCAATTGCCATTAGCATTCCAATGGAAGCTATTCTTGGACAACTTTGCTCTGCTTGCTGCTAGTTCTGCCCCAGCCTACCATAGAGAACCTTGCTCTTGCCTTGAGGCTCTGAGATGCCAAGAACTTGTCAACTTCAAAGGGCGGGCCGGGCTACATCTACTCAGCTGCCACAGTTTCTCCTTGCTAGACCTAGTGGGAAAGCATTTTGCTGAGATGCAGAAGGCAAGAAACGCAGCATACGGAGACGCGGAGCTGTCCCAAGTGCCGCTGCCTAGGCGTCTTTCCGCAGAAGGAGCGCCCCGGAGCGCACCGCAACCGGCGCCGTCATCTCTGCGCAAAGAGCCAAAATATTTTAAAACCTGCCAAAACTAATCCAAAAATATTTTCAAACCCGCCAAAATAGAAAACCAGACAGAAGAGATCAATACATTCGAAAAAACCTGACAAAACATGATCAAGCCCACCAAAGCTAATCCAAAGACACCAAAAACTGGGCTAAACAGAATCAAAACAAATCAAAACCTTCTAAAAGCCCGCCAAAATATTTCAAAACCCGTCAAAACTAATCAAAATATTCCAAATACCCGCCAAAACATTCCGAACACCCACCAAAAGGAATCCAAACATTCCAAAACCTGTCAACACAATAAAAACAACTCAAGAGAATACAAAACATTCTAAAACCCAACCAACACATTCCGAAAACCCGCCAAAACATCATAAAAACAAATCAAAACCAACCAAAATATTCCGAAAACCCGCCAAAATTATTTAGACCCGCAAAACTCATCAAAACATTCTAAAAAGATGCCAAAACATTAGAAAACCAGCCAGAACTGATCAAAACATTCAAAAAACTTGGCAAAACATCATAAAAACAAATCAAAACCAACCAAAACATTCCAAAAACCCGACAAAATAGTTTAGAACCTGCCAAAACTGATCAAAACATTCGGAAAAGATGCCAAAATACTAGAAAACCAGTCAGAAGTGATCGAAACATTCAAAAAACCCGCCAAAATATAGTAAAAACAAAGCTAAAGAAACCAAAATATTATAAACAACCTCTAAAATATCTTAAAACCCGCCAAAACTGATCAAAACATTCTGAAAATCGGCCAACATATTAGAAAACCAGCCAGAACTGATCAAACAAAAAAAAAACCCTTGCCAAAACATAACAAAAAAAAATGAAAACCAAGCAAAACCTTCCAAATACATGCCAAAATATTTTAAACTAGACAAAACAAATCAAAACATTCCAAAACCCACAAAATAATATTAAAAAGAAATCAAAACCAACCAAAACATTCTAGAAAACCGACCAAAACATTCTGAAAACCCGCAAAATCAAAATAAAAACAAATCAAAACCAAGCAAAACATTCCAAAAACCTGACAAAATAGTTTAGAACCCGCCAAAACTGACCAAAACATTCTGAAAAGATGCCAAAATACTAGAAAACCAGTCAGAAGTGATCAAAACATTCAATAACTTGCCAAAACATAATCAAAACAAATGAAAGCAAACCCAAACATTCCAAATACCCGCCAAAATATTTTAAAACCCGCCAAAAGGAATCCAAACGTTCCACAACCTGCCAACACAATAAAAACAACACAAGAGAAAACAAAACATTCTAAAACACCACCAAAACATTCCAAAAACCCGCCAAAACATCATAAAAACAAATCAAAACAAACCAAACAATAAGAGGAACACGGCAACATATTGGCAAGCAAGAGACGGAGAGCGCGGCACCTTCTAGGAGGCCAAGAAGGAAGCCGCACAACACCTGCACTGTGTCTGCAACTTTCAAACTGCTAGAAGCTAGTGGCTTGCCACTGGCCTGCCTCTTCAATTGCCATTAGCATTCCAATGGAAGCTATTCTTGGACAACTTTGCTCTGCTTGCTGCTAGTTCTGCCCCAGCCTACCATAGAGAACCTTGCTCTTGCCTTGAGGCTCTGAGATGCCAAGAACTTGTCAACTTCAAAGGGCGGGCCGGGCTACATCTACTCAGCTGCCACAGTTTCTCCTTGCTAGACCTAGTGGGAAAGCATTTTGCTGAGATGCAGAAGGCAAGAAACGCAGCATACGGAAACGCGGAGCTGTCCCAAGTGCCGCTGCCTAGGCGTCTTTCCGCAGAAGGAGCGCCCCGGAGCGCACCGCAACCGGCGCCGTCATCTCTGCGCAACGAGCCAAAATATTTTAAAACCCGCCAAAACTAATCCAAAAATATTTTCAAACCCGCCAAAATAGAAAACCAGACAGAAGAGATCAATACATTCGAAAAAACCTGACAAAACATGATCAAGCCCATCAAAGATAACCCAAACACACCAAAAACTGGGCTAAACAGAATCAAAACAAATCAAAACAAATCGAAACCTTCTAAAAACCCACCAAAATATTTCAAAACCCGTCAAAACTAATCAAAACATTCCGAACACCCGCCAAAAGGAATCCAAACATTCCAAAACCTGCCAACACAATAAAAACAACTCAAGAGAATACAAAACATTCTAAAACCCAACCAAAACATTCCGAAAACCCACCAAAACATCATAAAAACAAATCAAAACCAACCAAAATATTCCGAACACCCGCCAAAATAATTTAGACCCGCAAAACTCATCAAAACTTTCTGAAAAGATGCCAAAACATTAGAAAACCAGACAGAACTGATCAAAACATTGAAAAAACTAGGCAAAACATCATAAAAACAAATCAAAACCAACCAAAAAATTCCAAAAACCTGACAAAATAGTTTAGAACCTGCCAAAACTGATCAAAACATTCTGAAAAGATGCCAAAATACTAGAAAACCAGTCAGAAGTGATCGAAACTTTCAATAACTTGCCAAAACATAATCAAAACAAATGAAAGCAAACCAAAAACATTCCAAATACCCGCCAAAATATTTGAAAACCCGCCAAAAGGAATCCAAATATTCCACAACCTGCCAAGACAATAAAAACAACACAAGAGAAAACAAAACATTCTAAAACACCACCAAAACATTCCGAAAACCCACCAAAACATCATCAAAACAAATCAAAACAAACCAAACAATAGGAGGAACACGGCAACATATTGGCAAGCAAGAGACGGAGAGCGCGGCACCTTCTAGGAGGCCAAGAAGGAAGCCGCACAACACCTGCACTGTGTCTGCAACTTTCAAACTGCTAGAAGCTAGTGGCTTGCCACTGGCCTGCCTCTTCAATTGCCATTAGCATTCCAATGGAAGCTATTCTTGGACAACTTTGCTCTGCTTGCTGCTAGTTCTGCCCCAGCCTACCATAGAGAACCTTGCTCTTGCCTTGAGGCTCTGAGATGCCAAGAACTTGTCAACTTCAAAGGGCGGGCCGGGCTACATCTACTCAGCTGCCACAGTTTCTCCTTGCTAGACCTAGTGGGAAAGCATTTTGCTGAGATGCAGAAGGCAAGAAACGCAGCATACGGAGACGCGGAGCTGTCCCAAGTGCCGCTGCCTAGGCGTCTTTCCGCAGAAGGAGCGCCCCGGAGCGCACCGCAACCGGCGCCGTCATCTCTGCGCAAAGAGCCAAAATATTTTAAAACCTGCCAAAACTAATCCAAAAATATTTTCAAACCCGCCAAAATAGAAAACCAGACAGAAGAGATCAATACATTCGAAAAAACCTGACAAAACATGATCAAGCCCACCAAAGCTAATCCAAAGACACCAAAAACTGGGCTAAACAGAATCAAAACAAATCAAAACCTTCTAAAAGCCCGCCAAAATATTTCAAAACCCGTCAAAACTAATCAAAATATTCCAAATACCCGCCAAAACATTCCGAACACCCACCAAAAGGAATCCAAACATTCCAAAACCTGTCAACACAATAAAAACAACTCAAGAGAATACAAAACATTCTAAAACCCAACCAACACATTCCGAAAACCCGCCAAAACATCATAAAAACAAATCAAAACCAACCAAAATATTCCGAAAACCCGCCAAAATTATTTAGACCCGCAAAACTCATCAAAACATTCTAAAAAGATGCCAAAACATTAGAAAACCAGCCAGAACTGATCAAAACATTCAAAAAACTTGGCAAAACATCATAAAAACAAATCAAAACCAACCAAAACATTCCAAAAACCCGACAAAATAGTTTAGAACCTGCCAAAACTGATCAAAACATTCGGAAAAGATGCCAAAATACTAGAAAACCAGTCAGAAGTGATCGAAACATTCAAAAAACCCGCCAAAATATAGTAAAAACAAAGCTAAAGAAACCAAAATATTATAAACAACCTCTAAAATATCTTAAAACCCGCCAAAACTGATCAAAACATTCTGAAAATCGGCCAACATATTAGAAAACCAGCCAGAACTGATCAAACCAAAAAAAAACCCTTGCCAAAACATAACAAAAAAAAATGAAAACCAAGCAAAACCTTCCAAATACATGCCAAAATATTTTAAACTAGACAAAACAAATCAAAACATTCCAAAACCCACAAAATAATATTAAAAAGAAATCAAAACCAACCAAAACATTCTAGAAAACCGACCAAAACATTCTGAAAACCCGCAAAATCAAAATAAAAACAAATCAAAACCAAGCAAAACATTCCAAAAACCTGACAAAATAGTTTAGAACCCGCCAAAACTGACCAAAACATTCTGAAAAGATGCCAAAATACTAGAAAACCAGTCAGAAGTGATCAAAACATTCAATAACTTGCCAAAACATAATCAAAACAAATGAAAGCAAACCCAAACATTCCAAATACCCGCCAAAATATTTTAAAACCCGCCAAAAGGAATCCAAACGTTCCACAACCTGCCAACACAATAAAAACAACACAAGAGAAAACAAAACATTCTAAAACACCACCAAAACATTCCGAAAACCCGCCAAAACATCATAAAAACAAATCAAAACAAACCAAACAATAAGAGGAACACGGCAACATATTGGCAAGCAAGAGACGGAGAGCGCGGCACCTTCTAGGAGGCCAAGAAGGAAGCCGCACAACACCTGCACTGTGTCTGCAACTTTCAAACTGCTAGAAGCTAGTGGCTTGCCACTGGCCTGCCTCTTCAATTGCCATTAGCATTCCAATGGAAGCTATTCTTGGACAACTTTGCTCTGCTTGCTGCTAGTTCTGCCCCAGCCTACCATAGATAACCTTGCTCTTGCCTTGAGGCTCTGAGATGCCAAGAACTTGTCAACTTCAAAGGGCGGGCCGGGCTACATCTACTCAGCTGCCACAGTTTCTCCTTGCTAGACCTAGTGGGAAAGCATTTTGCTGAGATGCAGAAGGCAAGAAACGCAGCATACGGAAACGCGGAGCTGTCCCAAGTGCCGCTGCCTAGGCGTCTTTCCGCAGAAGGAGCGCCCCGGAGCGCACCGCAACCGGCGCCGTCATCTCTGCGCAACGAGCCAAAATATTTTAAAACCCGCCAAAACTAATCCAAAAATATTTTCAAACCCGCCAAAATAGAAAACCAGACAGAAGAGATCAATACATTCGAAAAAACCTGACAAAACATGATCAAGCCCATCAAAGATAACCCAAACACACCAAAAACTGGGCTAAACAGAATCAAAACAAATCAAAACAAATCGAAACCTTCTAAAAACCCACCAAAATATTTCAAAACCCGTCAAAACTAATCAAAACATTCCGAACACCCGCCAAAAGGAATCCAAACATTCCAAAACCTGCCAACACAATAAAAACAACTCAAGAGAATACAAAACATTCTAAAACCCAACCAAAACATTCCGAAAACCCACCAAAACATCATAAAAACAAATCAAAACCAACCAAAATATTCCGAACACCCGCCAAAATAATTTAGACCCGCAAAACTCATCAAAACTTTCTGAAAAGATGCCAAAACATTAGAAAACCAGACAGAACTGATCAAAACATTGAAAAAACTAGGCAAAACATCATAAAAACAAATCAAAACCAACCAAAAAATTCCAAAAACCTGACAAAATAGTTTAGAACCTGCCAAAACTGATCAAAACATTCTGAAAAGATGCCAAAATACTAGAAAACCAGTCAGAAGTGATCGAAACTTTCAATAACTTGCCAAAACATAATCAAAACAAATGAAAGCAAACCAAAAACATTCCAAATACCCGCCAAAATATTTGAAAACCCGCCAAAAGGAATCCAAATATTCCACAACCTGCCAAGACAATAAAAACAACACAAGAGAAAACAAAACATTCTAAAACACCACCAAAACATTCCGAAAACCCACCAAAACATCATCAAAACAAATCAAAACAAACCAAACAATAGGAGGAACACGGCAACATATTGGCAAGCAAGAGACGGAGAGCGCGGCACCTTCTAGGAGGCCAAGAAGGAAGCCGCACAACACCTGCACTGTGTCTGCAACTTTCAAACTGCTAGAAGCTAGTGGCTTGCCACTGGCCTGCCTCTTCAATTGCCATTAGCATTCCAATGGAAGCTATTCTTGGACAACTTTGCTCTGCTTGCTGCTAGTTCTGCCCCAGCCTACCATAGAGAACCTTGCTCTTGCCTTGAGGCTCTGAGATGCCAAGAACTTGTCAACTTCAAAGGGCGGGCCGGGCTACATCTACTCAGCTGCCACAGTTTCTCCTTGCTAGACCTAGTGGGAAAGCATTTTGCTGAGATGCAGAAGGCAAGAAACGCAGCATACGGAGACGCGGAGCTGTCCCAAGTGCCGCTGCCTAGGCGTCTTTCCGCAGAAGGAGCGCCCCGGAGCGCACCGCAACCGGCGCCGTCATCTCTGCGCAAAGAGCCAAAATATTTTAAAACCTGCCAAAACTAATCCAAAAATATTTTCAAACCCGCCAAAATAGAAAACCAGACAGAAGAGATCAATACATTCGAAAAAACCTGACAAAACATGATCAAGCCCACCAAAGCTAATCCAAACACACCAAAAACTGGGCTAAACAGAATCAAAACAAATCAAAACAAATCGAAACCTTCTAAAAACCCACCAAAATATTTCAAAACCCGTCAAAACTAATCAAAACATTCCGAACACCCGCCAAAACATTCCGAACACCCGCCAAAAGGAATCCAAACATTCCAAAACCTGCCAACACAATAAAAACAACTCAAGAGAATACAAAACATTCTAAAACCCAACCAAAACATTCCGAAAACCCACCAAAACATCATAAAAAAAAAATCAAAACCAACCAAAATATTCCGAAAACCCGCCAAAATAATTTAGACCCGCAAAACTCATCAAAACTTTCTGAAAAGATGCCAAAACATTAGAAAACCAGACAGAACTGATCAAAACATTGAAAAAACTAGGCAAAACATCATAAAAACAAATCAAAACCAACCAAAACATTCCAAAAACCCGACAAAATAGTTTAGAACCTGCCAAAACTGATCAAAACATTCGGAAAAGATGCCAAAATACTAGAAAACCAGTCAGAAGTGATCGAAACATTCAAAAAACCCGCCAAAATATAGTAAAAACAAAGCTAAAGAAACCAAAATATTATAAACAACCTCTAAAATATCTTAAAACCCGCCAAAACTGATCAAAACATTCTGAAAATCGGCCAACATATTAGAAAACCAGCCAGAACTGATCAAACAAAAAAAAAACCCTTGCCAAAACATAACAAAAAAAAATGAAAACCAAGCAAAACCTTCCAAATACATGCCAAAATATTTTAAACTAGACAAAACAAATCAAAACATTCCAAAACCCACAAAATAATATTAAAAAGAAATCAAAACCAACCAAAACATTCTAGAAAACCGACCAAAACATTCTGAAAACCCGCAAAATCAAAATAAAAACAAATCAAAACCAAGCAAAACATTCCAAAAACCTGACAAAATAGTTTAGAACCCGCCAAAACTGACCAAAACATTCTGAAAAGATGCCAAAATACTAGAAAACCAGTCAGAAGTGATCAAAACATTCAATAACTTGCCAAAACATAATCAAAACAAATGAAAGCAAACCCAAACATTCCAAATACCCGCCAAAATATTTTAAAACCCGCCAAAAGGAATCCAAACGTTCCACAACCTGCCAACACAATAAAAACAACACAAGAGAAAACAAAACATTCTAAAACACCACCAAAACATTCCGAAAACCCGCCAAAACATCATAAAAACAAATCAAAACAAACCAAACAATAAGAGGAACACGGCAACATATTGGCAAGCAAGAGACGGAGAGCGCGGCACCTTCTAGGAGGCCAAGAAGGAAGCCGCACAACACCTGCACTGTGTCTGCAACTTTCAAACTGCTAGAAGCTAGTGGCTTGCCACTGGCCTGCCTCTTCAATTGCCATTAGCATTCCAATGGAAGCTATTCTTGGACAACTTTGCTCTGCTTGCTGCTAGTTCTGCCCCAGCCTACCATAGATAACCTTGCTCTTGCCTTGAGGCTCTGAGATGCCAAGAACTTGTCAACTTCAAAGGGCGGGCCGGGCTACATCTACTCAGCTGCCACAGTTTCTCCTTGCTAGACCTAGTGGGAAAGCATTTTGCTGAGATGCAGAAGGCAAGAAACGCAGCATACGGAAACGCGGAGCTGTCCCAAGTGCCGCTGCCTAGGCGTCTTTCCGCAGAAGGAGCGCCCCGGAGCGCACCGCAACCGGCGCCGTCATCTCTGCGCAACGAGCCAAAATATTTTAAAACCCGCCAAAACTAATCCAAAAATATTTTCAAACCCGCCAAAATAGAAAACCAGACAGAAGAGATCAATACATTCGAAAAAACCTGACAAAACATGATCAAGCCCATCAAAGCTAACCCAAACACACCAAAAACTGGGCTAAACAGAATCAAAACAAATCAAAACAAATCGAAACCTTCTAAAAACCCACCAAAATATTTCAAAACCCGTCAAAACTAATCAAAACATTCCGAACACCCGCCAAAACATTCCGAACACCCGCCAAAAGGAATCCAAACATTCCAAAACCTGCCAACACAATAAAAACAACTCAAGAGAATACAAAACATTCTAAAACCCAACCAAAACATTCCGAAAACCCACCAAAACATCATAAAAACAAATCAAAACCAACCAAAATATTCCGAACACCCGCCAAAATAATTTAGACCCGCAAAACTCATCAAAACTTTCTGAAAAGATGCCAAAACATTAGAAAACCAGACAGAACTGATCAAAACATTGAAAAAACTAGGCAAAACATCATAAAAACAAATCAAAACCAACCAAAAAATTCCAAAAACCTGACAAAATAGTTTAGAACCTGCCAAAACTGATCAAAACATTCTGAAAAGATGCCAAAATACTAGAAAACCAGTCAGAAGTGATCGAAACTTTCAATAACTTGCCAAAACATAATCAAAACAAATGAAAGCAAACCAAAAACATTCCAAATACCCGCCAAAATATTTGAAAACCCGCCAAAAGGAATCCAAATATTCCACAACCTGCCAAGACAATAAAAACAACACAAGAGAAAACAAAACATTCTAAAACACCACCAAAACATTCCGAAAACCCACCAAAACATCATCAAAACAAATCAAAACAAACCAAACAATAGGAGGAACACGGCAACATATTGGCAAGCAAGAGACGGAGAGCGCGGCACCTTCTAGGAGGCCAAGAAGGAAGCCGCACAACACCTGCACTGTGTCTGCAACTTTCAAACTGCTAGAAGCTAGTGGCTTGCCACTGGCCTGCCTCTTCAATTGCCATTAGCATTCCAATGGAAGCTATTCTTGGACAACTTTGCTCTGCTTGCTGCTAGTTGTGCCCCAGCCTACCATAGAGAACCTTGCTCTTGCCTTGAGGCTCTGAGATGCCAAGAACTTGTCAACTTCAAAGGGCGGGCCGGGCTACATCTACTCAGCTGCCACAGTTTCTCCTTGCTAGACCTAGTGGGAAAGCATTTTGCTGAGATGCAGAAGGCAAGAAACGCAGCATACGGAGACGCGGAGCTGTCCCAAGTGCCGCTGCCTAGGCGTCTTTCCGCAGAAGGAGCGCCCCGGAGCGCACCGCAACCGGCGCCGTCATCTCTGCGCAAAGAGCCAAAATATTTTAAAACCTGCCAAAACTAATCCAAAAATATTTTCAAACCCGCCAAAATAGAAAACCAGACAGAAGAGATCAATACATTCGAAAAAACCTGACAAAACATGATCAAGCCCACCAAAGCTAATCCAAACACACCAAAAACTGGGCTAAACAGAATCAAAACAAATCAAAACCTTCTAAAAGCCCGCCAAAATATTTCAAAACCCGTCAAAACTAATCAAAATATTCCAAATACCCGCCAAAACATTCCGAACACCCACCAAAAGGAATCCAAACATTCCAAAACCTGTCAACACAATAAAAACAACTCAAGAGAATACAAAACATTCTAAAACCCAACCAACACATTCCGAAAACCCGCCAAAACATCATAAAAACAAATCAAAACCAACCAAAATATTCCGAAAACCCGCCAAAATTATTTAGACCCGCAAAACTCATCAAAACATTCTAAAAAGATGCCAAAACATTAGAAAACCAGCCAGAACTGATCAAAACATTCAAAAAACTTGGCAAAACATCATAAAAACAAATCAAAACCAACCAAAACATTCCAAAAACCCGACAAAATAGTTTAGAACCTGCCAAAACTGATCAAAACATTCGGAAAAGATGCCAAAATACTAGAAAACCAGTCAGAAGTGATCGAAACATTCAAAAAACCCGCCAAAATATAGTAAAAACAAAGCTAAAGAAACCAAAATATTATAAACAACCTCTAAAATATCTTAAAACCCGCCAAAACTGATCAAAACATTCTGAAAATCGGCCAACATATTAGAAAACCAGCCAGAACTGATCAAACAAAAAAAAAACCCTTGCCAAAACATAACAAAAAAAAATGAAAACCAAGCAAAACCTTCCAAATACATGCCAAAATATTTTAAACTAGACAAAACAAATCAAAACATTCCAAAACCCACAAAATAATATTAAAAAGAAATCAAAACCAACCAAAACATTCTAGAAAACCGACCAAAACATTCTGAAAACCCGCAAAATCAAAATAAAAACAAATCAAAACCAAGCAAAACATTCCAAAAACCTGACAAAATAGTTTAGAACCCGCCAAAACTGACCAAAACATTCTGAAAAGATGCCAAAATACTAGAAAACCAGTCAGAAGTGATCAAAACATTCAATAACTTGCCAAAACATAATCAAAACAAATGAAAGCAAACCCAAACATTCCAAATACCCGCCAAAATATTTTAAAACCCGCCAAAAGGAATCCAAACGTTCCACAACCTGCCAACACAATAAAAACAACACAAGAGAAAACAAAACATTCTAAAACACCACCAAAACATTCCGAAAACCCACCAAAACATCATAAAAACAAATCAAAACAAACCAAACAATAAGAGGAACACGGCAACATATTGGCAAGCAAGAGACGGAGAGCGCGGCACCTTCTAGGAGGCCAAGAAGGAAGCCGCACAACACCTGCACTGTGTCTGCAACTTTCAAACTGCTAGAAGCTAGTGGCTTGCCACTGGCCTGCCTCTTCAATTGCCATTAGCATTCCAATGGAAGCTATTCTTGGACAACTTTGCTCTGCTTGCTGCTAGTTCTGCCCCAGCCTACCATAGATAACCTTGCTCTTGCCTTGAGGCTCTGAGATGCCAAGAACTTGTCAACTTCAAAGGGCGGGCCGGGCTACATCTACTCAGCTGCCACAGTTTCTCCTTGCTAGACCTAGTGGGAAAGCATTTTGCTGAGATGCAGAAGGCAAGAAACGCAGCATACGGAAACGCGGAGCTGTCCCAAGTGCCGCTGCCTAGGCGTCTTTCCGCAGAAGGAGCGCCCCGGAGCGCACCGCAACCGGCGCCGTCATCTCTGCGCAACGAGCCAAAATATTTTAAAACCCGCCAAAACTAATCCAAAAATATTTTCAAACCCGCCAAAATAGAAAACCAGACAGAAGAGATCAATACATTCGAAAAAACCTGACAAAACATGATCAAGCCCATCAAAGATAACCCAAACACACCAAAAACTGGGCTAAACAGAATCAAAACAAATCAAAACAAATCGAAACCTTCTAAAAACCCACCAAAATATTTCAAAACCCGTCAAAACTAATCAAAACATTCCGAACACCCGCCAAAACATTCCGAACACCCGCCAAAAGGAATCCAAACATTCCAAAACCTGTCAACACAATAAAAACAACTCAAGAGAATACAAAACATTCTAAAACCCAACCAAAACATTCCGAAAACCCACCAAAACATCATAAAAACAAATCAAAACCAACCAAAATATTCCGAACACCCGCCAAAATAATTTAGACCCGCAAAACTCATCAAAACTTTCTGAAAAGATGCCAAAACATTAGAAAACCAGACAGAACTGATCAAAACATTGAAAAAACTAGGCAAAACATCATAAAAACAAATCAAAACCAACCAAAAAATTCCAAAAACCTGACAAAATAGTTTAGAACCTGCCAAAACTGATCAAAACATTCTGAAAAGATGCCAAAATACTAGAAAACCAGTCAGAAGTGATCGAAACTTTCAATAACTTGCCAAAACATAATCAAAACAAATGAAAGCAAACCAAAAACATTCCAAATACCCGCCAAAATATTTGAAAACCCGCCAAAAGGAATCCAAATATTCCACAACCTGCCAAGACAATAAAAACAACACAAGAGAAAACAAAACATTCTAAAACACCACCAAAACATTCCGAAAACCCACCAAAACATCATCAAAACAAATCAAAACAAACCAAACAATAGGAGGAACACGGCAACATATTGGCAAGCAAGAGACGGAGAGCGCGGCACCTTCTAGGAGGCCAAGAAGGAAGCCGCACAACACCTGCACTGTGTCTGCAACTTTCAAACTGCTAGAAGCTAGTGGCTTGCCACTGGCCTGCCTCTTCAATTGCCATTAGCATTCCAATGGAAGCTATTCTTGGACAACTTTGCTCTGCTTGCTGCTAGTTCTGCCCCAGCCTACCATAGAGAACCTTGCTCTTGCCTTGAGGCTCTGAGATGCCAAGAACTTGTCAACTTCAAAGGGCGGGCCGGGCTACATCTACTCAGCTGCCACAGTTTCTCCTTGCTAGACCTAGTGGGAAAGCATTTTGCTGAGATGCAGAAGGCAAGAAACGCAGCATACGGAGACGCGGAGCTGTCCCAAGTGCCGCTGCCTAGGCGTCTTTCCGCAGAAGGAGCGCCCCGGAGCGCACCGCAACCGGCGCCGTCATCTCTGCGCAAAGAGCCAAAATATTTTAAAACCTGCCAAAACTAATCCAAAAATATTTTCAAACCCGCCAAAATAGAAAACCAGACAGAAGAGATCAATACATTCGAAAAAACCTGACAAAACATGATCAAGCCCACCAAAGCTAATCCAAACACACCAAAAACTGGGCTAAACAGAATCAAAACAAATCAAAACCTTCTAAAAGCCCGCCAAAATATTTCAAAACCCGTCAAAACTAATCAAAATATTCCAAATACCCGCCAAAACATTCCGAACACCCACCAAAAGGAATCCAAACATTCCAAAACCTGTCAACACAATAAAAACAACTCAAGAGAATACAAAACATTCTAAAACCCAACCAACACATTCCGAAAACCCGCCAAAACATCATAAAAACAAATCAAAACCAACCAAAATATTCCGAAAACCCGCCAAAATTATTTAGACCCGCAAAACTCATCAAAACATTCTAAAAAGATGCCAAAACATTAGAAAACCAGCCAGAACTGATCAAAACATTCAAAAAACTTGGCAAAACATCATAAAAACAAATCAAAACCAACCAAAACATTCCAAAAACCCGACAAAATAGTTTAGAACCTGCCAAAACTGATCAAAACATTCGGAAAAGATGCCAAAATACTAGAAAACCAGTCAGAAGTGATCGAAACATTCAAAAAACCCGCCAAAATATAGTAAAAACAAAGCTAAAGAAACCAAAATATTATAAACAACCTCTAAAATATCTTAAAACCCGCCAAAACTGATCAAAACATTCTGAAAATCGGCCAACATATTAGAAAACCAGCCAGAACTGATCAAACCAAAAAAAAACCCTTGCCAAAACATAACAAAAAAAAATGAAAACCAAGCAAAACCTTCCAAATACATGCCAAAATATTTTAAACTAGACAAAACAAATCAAAACATTCCAAAACCCACAAAATAATATTAAAAAGAAATCAAAACCAACCAAAACATTCTAGAAAACCGACCAAAACATTCTGAAAACCCGCAAAATCAAAATAAAAACAAATCAAAACCAAGCAAAACATTCCAAAAACCTGACAAAATAGTTTAGAACCCGCCAAAACTGATCAAAACATTCTGAAAAGATGCCAAAATACTAGAAAACCAGTCAGAAGTGATCAAAACATTCAATAACTTGCCAAAACATAATCAAAACAAATGAAAGCAAACCCAAACATTCCAAATACCCGCCAAAATATTTTAAAACCCGCCAAAAGGAATCCAAACGTTCCACAACCTGCCAACACAATAAAAACAACACAAGAGAAAACAAAACATTCTAAAACACCACCAAAACATTCCGAAAACCCGCCAAAACATCATAAAAACAAATCAAAACAAACCAAACAATAAGAGGAACACGGCAACATATTGGCAAGCAAGAGACGGAGAGCGCGGCACCTTCTAGGAGGCCAAGAAGGAAGCCGCACAACACCTGCACTGTGTCTGCAACTTTCAAACTGCTAGAAGCTAGTGGCTTGCCACTGGCCTGCCTCTTCAATTGCCATTAGCATTCCAATGGAAGCTATTCTTGGACAACTTTGCTCTGCTTGCTGCTAGTTCTGCCCCAGCCTACCATAGAGAACCTTGCTCTTGCCTTGAGGCTCTGAGATGCCAAGAACTTGTCAACTTCAAAGGGCGGGCCGGGCTACATCTACTCAGCTGCCACAGTTTCTCCTTGCTAGACCTAGTGGGAAAGCATTTTGCTGAGATGCAGAAGGCAAGAAACGCAGCATACGGAGACGCGGAGCTGTCCCAAGTGCCGCTGCCTAGGCGTCTTTCCGCAGAAGGAGCGCCCCGGAGCGCACCGCAACCGGCGCCGTCATCTCTGCGCAACGAGCCAAAATATTTTAAAACCCGCCAAAACTAATCCAAAAATATTTTCAAACCCGCCAAAATAGAAAACCAGACAGAAGAGATCAATACATTCGAAAAAACCTGACAAAACATGATCAAGCCCATCAAAGATAACCCAAACACACCAAAAACTGGGCTAAACAGAATCAAAACAAATCAAAACAAATCGAAACCTTCTAAAAACCCACCAAAATATTTCAAAACCCGTCAAAACTAATCAAAACATTCCGAACACCCGCCAAAACATTCCGAACACCCGCCAAAAGGAATCCAAACATTCCAAAACCTGCCAACACAATAAAAACAACTCAAGAGAATACAAAACATTCTAAAACCCAACCAAAACATTCCGAAAACCCACCAAAACATCATAAAAACAAATCAAAACCAACCAAAATATTCCGAACACCCGCCAAAATAATTTAGACCCGCAAAACTCATCAAAACTTTCTGAAAAGATGCCAAAACATTAGAAAACCAGACAGAACTGATCAAAACATTGAAAAAACTAGGCAAAACATCATAAAAACAAATCAAAACCAACCAAAAAATTCCAAAAACCTGACAAAATAGTTTAGAACCTGCCAAAACTGATCAAAACATTCTGAAAAGATGCCAAAATACTAGAAAACCAGTCAGAAGTGATCGAAACTTTCAATAACTTGCCAAAACATAATCAAAACAAATGAAAGCAAACCAAAAACATTCCAAATACCCGCCAAAATATTTGAAAACCCGCCAAAAGGAATCCAAATATTCCACAACCTGCCAAGACAATAAAAACAACACAAGAGAAAACAAAACATTCTAAAACACCACCAAAACATTCCGAAAACCCACCAAAACATCATCAAAACAAATCAAAACAAACCAAACAATAGGAGGAACACGGCAACATATTGGCAAGCAAGAGACGGAGAGCGCGGCACCTTCTAGGAGGCCAAGAAGGAAGCCGCACAACACCTGCACTGTGTCTGCAACTTTCAAACTGCTAGAAGCTAGTGGCTTGCCACTGGCCTGCCTCTTCAATTGCCATTAGCATTCCAATGGAAGCTATTCTTGGACAACTTTGCTCTGCTTGCTGCTAGTTCTGCCCCAGCCTACCATAGAGAACCTTGCTCTTGCCTTGAGGCTCTGAGATGCCAAGAACTTGTCAACTTCAAAGGGCGGGCCGGGCTACATCTACTCAGCTGCCACAGTTTCTCCTTGCTAGACCTAGTGGGAAAGCATTTTGCTGAGATGCAGAAGGCAAGAAACGCAGCATACGGAGACGCGGAGCTGTCCCAAGTGCCGCTGCCTAGGCGTCTTTCCGCAGAAGGAGCGCCCCGGAGCGCACCGCAACCGGCGCCGTCATCTCTGCGCAAAGAGCCAAAATATTTTAAAACCTGCCAAAACTAATCCAAAAATATTTTCAAACCCGCCAAAATAGAAAACCAGACAGAAGAGATCAATACATTCGAAAAAACCTGACAAAACATGATCAAGCCCACCAAAGCTAATCCAAACACACCAAAAACTGGGCTAAACAGAATCAAAACAAATCAAAACCTTCTAAAAGCCCGCCAAAATATTTCAAAACCCGTCAAAACTAATCAAAATATTCCAAATACCCGCCAAAACATTCCGAACACCCACCAAAAGGAATCCAAACATTCCAAAACCTGTCAACACAATAAAAACAACTCAAGAGAATACAAAACATTCTAAAACCCAACCAACACATTCCGAAAACCCGCCAAAACATCATAAAAACAAATCAAAACCAACCAAAATATTCCGAAAACCCGCCAAAATTATTTAGACCCGCAAAACTCATCAAAACATTCTAAAAAGATGCCAAAACATTAGAAAACCAGCCAGAACTGATCAAAACATTCAAAAAACTTGGCAAAACATCATAAAAACAAATCAAAACCAACCAAAACATTCCAAAAACCCGACAAAATAGTTTAGAACCTGCCAAAACTGATCAAAACGTTCGGAAAAGATGCCAAAATACTAGAAAACCAGTCAGAAGTGATCGAAACATTCAAAAAACCCGCCAAAATATAGTAAAAACAAAGCTAAAGAAACCAAAATATTATAAACAACCTCTAAAATATCTTAAAACCCGCCAAAACTGATCAAAACATTCTGAAAATCGGCCAACATATTAGAAAACCAGCCAGAACTGATCAAACAAAAAAAAAACCCTTGCCAAAACATAACAAAAAAAAATGAAAACCAAGCAAAACCTTCCAAATACATGCCAAAATATTTTAAACTAGACAAAACAAATCAAAACATTCCAAAACCCACAAAATAATATTAAAAAGAAATCAAAACCAACCAAAACATTCTAGAAAACCGACCAAAACATTCTGAAAACCCGCAAAATCAAAATAAAAACAAATCAAAACCAAGCAAAACATTCCAAAAACCTGACAAAATAGTTTAGAACCCGCCAAAACTGATCAAAACATTCTGAAAAGATGCCAAAATACTAGAAAACCAGTCAGAAGTGATCAAAACATTCAATAACTTGCCAAAACATAATCAAAACAAATGAAAGCAAACCCAAACATTCCAAATACCCGCCAAAATATTTTAAAACCCGCCAAAAGGAATCCAAACGTTCCACAACATGCCAACACAATAAAAACAACACAAGAGAAAACAAAACATTCTAAAACACCACCAAAACATTCCGAAAACCCGCCAAAACATCATAAAAACAAATCAAAACAAACCAAACAATAAGAGGAACACGGCAACATATTGGCAAGCAAGAGACGGAGAGCGCGGCACCTTCTAGGAGGCCAAGAAGGAAGCCGCACAACACCTGCACTGTGTCTGCAACTTTCAAACTGCTAGAAGCTAGTGGCTTGCCACTGGCCTGCCTCTTCAATTGCCATTAGCATTCCAATGGAAGCTATTCTTGGACAACTTTGCTCTGCTTGCTGCTAGTTCTGCCCCAGCCTACCATAGAGAACCTTGCTCTTGCCTTGAGGCTCTGAGATGCCAAGAACTTGTCAACTTCAAAGGGCGGGCCGGGCTACATCTACTCAGCTGCCACAGTTTCTCCTTGCTAGACCTAGTGGGAAAGCATTTTGCTGAGATGCAGAAGGCAAGAAACGCAGCATACGGAAACGCGGAGCTGTCCCAAGTGCCGCTGCCTAGGCGTCTTTCCGCAGAAGGAGCGCCCCGGAGCGCACCGCAACCGGCGCCGTCATCTCTGCGCAACGAGCCAAAATATTTTAAAACCCGCCAAAACTAATCCAAAAATATTTTCAAACCCGCCAAAATAGAAAACCAGACAGAAGAGATCAATACATTCGAAAAAACCTGACAAAACATGATCAAGCCCATCAAAGATAACCCAAACACACCAAAAACTGGGCTAAACAGAATCAAAACAAATCAAAACAAATCGAAACCTTCTAAAAACCCACCAAAATATTTCAAAACCCGTCAAAACTAATCAAAACATTCCGAACACCCGCCAGAACATTCCGAACACCCGCCAAAAGGAATCCAAACATTCCAAAACCTGCCAACACAATAAAAACAACTCAAGAGAATACAAAACATTCTAAAACCCAACCAAAACATTCCGAAAACCCACCAAAACATCATAAAAACAAATCAAAACCAACCAAAATATTCCGAACACCCGCCAAAATAATTTAGACCCGCAAAACTCATCAAAACTTTCTGAAAAGATGCCAAAACATTAGAAAACCAGACAGAACTGATCAAAACATTGAAAAAACTAGGCAAAACATCATAAAAACAAATCAAAACCAACCAAAAAATTCCAAAAACCTGACAAAATAGTTTAGAACCTGCCAAAACTGATCAAAACATTCTGAAAAGATGCCAAAATACTAGAAAACCAGTCAGAAGTGATCGAAACTTTCAATAACTTGCCAAAACATAATCAAAACAAATGAAAGCAAACCAAAAACATTCCAAATACCCGCCAAAATATTTGAAAACCCGCCAAAAGGAATCCAAATATTCCACAACCTGCCAAGACAATAAAAACAACACAAGAGAAAACAAAACATTCTAAAACACCACCAAAACATTCCGAAAACCCACCAAAACATCATCAAAACAAATCAAAACAAACCAAACAATAGGAGGAACACGGCAACATATTGGCAAGCAAGAGACGGAGAGCGCGGCACCTTCTAGGAGGCCAAGAAGGAAGCCGCACAACACCTGCACTGTGTCTGCAACTTTCAAACTGCTAGAAGCTAGTGGCTTGCCACTGGCCTGCCTCTTCAATTGCCATTAGCATTCCAATGGAAGCTATTCTTGGACAACTTTGCTCTGCTTGCTGCTAGTTCTGCCCCAGCCTACCATAGAGAACCTTGCTCTTGCCTTGAGGCTCTGAGATGCCAAGAACTTGTCAACTTCAAAGGGCGGGCTGGGCTACATCTACTCAGCTGCCACAGTTTCTCCTTGCTAGACCTAGTGGGAAAGCATTTTGCTGAGATGCAGAAGGCAAGAAACGCAGCATACGGAGACGCGGAGCTGTCCCAAGTGCCGCTGCCTAGGCGTCTTTCCGCAGAAGGAGCGCCCCGGAGCGCACCGCAACCGGCGCCGTCATCTCTGCGCAAAGAGCCAAAATATTTTAAAACCTGCCAAAACTAATCCAAAAATATTTTCAAACCCGCCAAAATAGAAAACCAGACAGAAGAGATCAATACATTCGAAAAAACCTGACAAAACATGATCAAGCCCACCAAAGCTAATCCAAAGACACCAAAAACTGGGCTAAACAGAATCAAAACAAATCAAAACCTTCTAAAAGCCCGCCAAAATATTTCAAAACCCGTCAAAACTAATCAAAATATTCCAAATACCCGCCAAAACATTCCGAACACCCACCAAAAGGAATCCAAACATTCCAAAACCTGTCAACACAATAAAAACAACTCAAGAGAATACAAAACATTCTAAAACCCAACCAACACATTCCGAAAACCCGCCAAAACATCATAAAAACAAATCAAAACCAACCAAAATATTCCGAAAACCCGCCAAAATTATTTAGACCCGCAAAACTCATCAAAACATTCTAAAAAGATGCCAAAACATTAGAAAACCAGCCAGAACTGATCAAAACATTCAAAAAACTTGGCAAAACATCATAAAAACAAATCAAAACCAACCAAAACATTCCAAAAACCCGACAAAATAGTTTAGAACCTGCCAAAACTGATCAAAACATTCGGAAAAGATGCCAAAATACTAGAAAACCAGTCAGAAGTGATCGAAACATTCAAAAAACCCGCCAAAATATAGTAAAAACAAAGCTAAAGAAACCAAAATATTATAAACAACCTCTAAAATATCTTAAAACCCGCCAAAACTGATCAAAACATTCTGAAAATCGGCCAACATATTAGAAAACCAGCCAGAACTGATCAAACAAAAAAAAAACCCTTGCCAAAACATAACAAAAAAAAATGAAAACCAAGCAAAACCTTCCAAATACATGCCAAAATATTTTAAACTAGACAAAACAAATCAAAACATTCCAAAACCCACAAAATAATATTAAAAAGAAATCAAAACCAACCAAAACATTCTAGAAAACCGACCAAAACATTCTGAAAACCCGCAAAATCAAAATAAAAACAAATCAAAACCAAGCAAAACATTCCAAAAACCTGACAAAATAGTTTAGAACCCGCCAAAACTGACCAAAACATTCTGAAAAGATGCCAAAATACTAGAAAACCAGTCAGAAGTGATCAAAACATTCAATAACTTGCCAAAACATAATCAAAACAAATGAAAGCAAACCCAAACATTCCAAATACCCGCCAAAATATTTTAAAACCCGCCAAAAGGAATCCAAACGTTCCACAACCTGCCAACACAATAAAAACAACACAAGAGAAAACAAAACATTCTAAAACACCACCAAAACATTCCGAAAACCCGCCAAAACATCATAAAAACAAATCAAAACAAACCAAACAATAAGAGGAACACGGCAACATATTGGCAAGCAAGAGACGGAGAGCGCGGCACCTTCTAGGAGGCCAAGAAGGAAGCCGCACAACACCTGCACTGTGTCTGCAACTTTCAAACTGCTAGAAGCTAGTGGCTTGCCACTGGCCTGCCTCTTCAATTGCCATTAGCATTCCAATGGAAGCTATTCTTGGACAACTTTGCTCTGCTTGCTGCTAGTTCTGCCCCAGCCTACCATAGATAACCTTGCTCTTGCCTTGAGGCTCTGAGATGCCAAGAACTTGTCAACTTCAAAGGGCGGGCCGGGCTACATCTACTCAGCTGCCACAGTTTCTCCTTGCTAGACCTAGTGGGAAAGCATTTTGCTGAGATGCAGAAGGCAAGAAACGCAGCATACGGAAACGCGGAGCTGTCCCAAGTGCCGCTGCCTAGGCGTCTTTCCGCAGAAGGAGCGCCCCGGAGCGCACCGCAACCGGCGCCGTCATCTCTGCGCAACGAGCCAAAATATTTTAAAACCCGCCAAAACTAATCCAAAAATATTTTCAAACCCGCCAAAATAGAAAACCAGACAGAAGAGATCAATACATTCGAAAAAACCTGACAAAACATGATCAAGCCCACCAAAGCTAATCCAAACACACCAAAAACTGGGCTAAACAGAATCAAAACAAATCAAAACAAATCGAAACCTTCTAAAAACCCACCAAAATATTTCAAAACCCGTCAAAACTAATCAAAACATTCCGAACACCCGCCAAAACATTCCGAACACCCGCCAAAAGGAATCCAAACATTCCAAAACCTGCCAACACAATAAAAACAACTCAAGAGAATACAAAACATTCTAAAACCCAACCAAAACATTCCGAAAACCCACCAAAACATCATAAAAACAAATCAAAACCAACCAAAATATTCCGAACACCCGCCAAAATAATTTAGACCCGCAAAACTCATCAAAACTTTCTGAAAAGATGCCAAAACATTAGAAAACCAGACAGAACTGATCAAAACATTGAAAAAACTAGGCAAAACATCATAAAAACAAATCAAAACCAACCAAAAAATTCCAAAAACCTGACAAAATAGTTTAGAACCTGCCAAAACTGATCAAAACATTCTGAAAAGATGCCAAAATACTAGAAAACCAGTCAGAAGTGATCGAAACTTTCAATAACTTGCCAAAACATAATCAAAACAAATGAAAGCAAACCAAAAACATTCCAAATACCCGCCAAAATATTTGAAAACCCGCCAAAAGGAATCCAAATATTCCACAACCTGCCAAGACAATAAAAACAACACAAGAGAAAACAAAACATTCTAAAACACCACCAAAACATTCCGAAAACCCACCAAAACATCATCAAAACAAATCAAAACAAACCAAACAATAGGAGGAACACGGCAACATATTGGCAAGCAAGAGACGGAGAGCGCGGCACCTTCTAGGAGGCCAAGAAGGAAGCCGCACAACACCTGCACTGTGTCTGCAACTTTCAAACTGCTAGAAGCTAGTGGCTTGCCACTGGCCTGCCTCTTCAATTGCCATTAGCATTCCAATGGAAGCTATTCTTGGACAACTTTGCTCTGCTTGCTGCTAGTTCTGCCCCAGCCTACCATAGATAACCTTGCTCTTGCCTTGAGGCTCTGAGATGCCAAGAACTTGTCAACTTCAAAGGGCGGGCCGGGCTACATCTACTCAGCTGCCACAGTTTCTCCTTGCTAGACCTAGTGGGAAAGCATTTTGCTGAGATGCAGAAGGCAAGAAACGCAGCATACGGAGACGCGGAGCTGTCCCAAGTGCCGCTGCCTAGGCGTCTTTCCGCAGAAGGAGCGCCCCGGAGCGCACCGCAACCGGCGCCGTCATCTCTGCGCAAAGAGCCAAAATATTTTAAAACCTGCCAAAACTAATCCAAAAATATTTTCAAACCCGCCAAAATAGAAAACCAGACAGAAGAGATCAATACATTCGAAAAAACCTGACAAAACATGATCAAGCCCACCAAAGCTAATCCAAACACACCAAAAACTGGGCTAAACAGAATCAAAACAAATCAAAACCTTCTAAAAGCCCGCCAAAATATTTCAAAACCCGTCAAAACTAATCAAAATATTCCAAATACCCGCCAAAACATTCCGAACACCCACCAAAAGGAATCCAAACATTCCAAAACCTGTCAACACAATAAAAACAACTCAAGAGAATACAAAACATTCTAAAACCCAACCAACACATTCCGAAAACCCGCCAAAACATCATAAAAACAAATCAAAACCAACCAAAATATTCCGAAAACCCGCCAAAATTATTTAGACCCGCAAAACTCATCAAAACATTCTAAAAAGATGCCAAAACATTAGAAAACCAGCCAGAACTGATCAAAACATTCAAAAAACTTGGCAAAACATCATAAAAACAAATCAAAACCAACCAAAACATTCCAAAAACCCGACAAAATAGTTTAGAACCTGCCAAAACTGATCAAAACATTCGGAAAAGATGCCAAAATACTAGAAAACCAGTCAGAAGTGATCGAAACATTCAAAAAACCCGCCAAAATATAGTAAAAACAAAGCTAAAGAAACCAAAATATTATAAACAACCTCTAAAATATCTTAAAACCCGCCAAAACTGATCAAAACATTCTGAAAATCGGCCAACATATTAGAAAACCAGCCAGAACTGATCAAACAAAAAAAAAACCCTTGCCAAAACATAACAAAAAAAAATGAAAACCAAGCAAAACCTTCCAAATACATGCCAAAATATTTTAAACTAGACAAAACAAATCAAAACATTCCAAAACCCACAAAATAATATTAAAAAGAAATCAAAACCAACCAAAACATTCTAGAAAACCGACCAAAACATTCTGAAAACCCGCAAAATCAAAATAAAAACAAATCAAAACCAAGCAAAACATTCCAAAAACCTGACAAAATAGTTTAGAACCCGCCAAAACTGACCAAAACATTCTGAAAAGATGCCAAAATACTAGAAAACCAGTCAGAAGTGATCAAAACATTCAATAACTTGCCAAAACATAATCAAAACAAATGAAAGCAAACCCAAACATTCCAAATACCCGCCAAAATATTTTAAAACCCGCCAAAAGGAATCCAAACGTTCCACAACCTGCCAACACAATAAAAACAACACAAGAGAAAACAAAACATTCTAAAACACCACCAAAACATTCCGAAAACCCGCCAAAACATCATCAAAACAAATCAAAACAAACCAAACAATAAGAGGAACACGGCAACATATTGGCAAGCAAGAGACGGAGAGCGCGGCACCTTCTAGGAGGCCAAGAAGGAAGCCGCACAACACCTGCACTGTGTCTGCAACTTTCAAACTGCTAGAAGCTAGTGGCTTGCCACTGGCCTGCCTCTTCAATTGCCATTAGCATTCCAATGGAAGCTATTCTTGGACAACTTTGCTCTGCTTGCTGCTAGTTCTGCCCCAGCCTACCATAGATAACCTTGCTCTTGCCTTGAGGCTCTGAGATGCCAAGAACTTGTCAACTTCAAAGGGCGGGCCGGGCTACATCTACTCAGCTGCCACAGTTTCTCCTTGCTAGACCTAGTGGGAAAGCATTTTGCTGAGATGCAGAAGGCAAGAAACGCAGCATACGGAAACGCGGAGCTGTCCCAAGTGCCGCTGCCTAGGCGTCTTTCCGCAGAAGGAGCGCCCCGGAGCGCACCGCAACCGGCGCCGTCATCTCTGCGCAACGAGCCAAAATATTTTAAAACCCGCCAAAACTAATCCAAAAATATTTTCAAACCCGCCAAAATAGAAAACCAGACAGAAGAGATCAATACATTCGAAAAAACCTGACAAAACATGATCAAGCCCACCAAAGCTAATCCAAACACACCAAAAACTGGGCTAAACAGAATCAAAACAAATCAAAACAAATCGAAACCTTCTAAAAACCCACCAAAATATTTCAAAACCCGTCAAAACTAATCAAAACATTCCGAACACCCGCCAAAACATTCCGAACACCCGCCAAAAGGAATCCAAACATTCCAAAACCTGCCAACACAATAAAAACAACTCAAGAGAATACAAAACATTCTAAAACCCAACCAAAACATTCCGAAAACCCACCAAAACATCATAAAAACAAATCAAAACCAACCAAAATATTCCGAACACCCGCCAAAATAATTTAGACCCGCAAAACTCATCAAAACTTTCTGAAAAGATGCCAAAACATTAGAAAACCAGACAGAACTGATCAAAACATTGAAAAAACTAGGCAAAACATCATAAAAACAAATCAAAACCAACCAAAAAATTCCAAAAACCTGACAAAATAGTTTAGAACCTGCCAAAACTGATCAAAACATTCTGAAAAGATGCCAAAATACTAGAAAACCAGTCAGAAGTGATCGAAACTTTCAATAACTTGCCAAAACATAATCAAAACAAATGAAAGCAAACCAAAAACATTCCAAATACCCGCCAAAATATTTGAAAACCCGCCAAAAGGAATCCAAATATTCCACAACCTGCCAAGACAATAAAAACAACACAAGAGAAAACAAAACATTCTAAAACACCACCAAAACATTCCGAAAACCCACCAAAACATCATCAAAACAAATCAAAACAAACCAAACAATAGGAGGAACACGGCAACATATTGGCAAGCAAGAGACGGAGAGCGCGGCACCTTCTAGGAGGCCAAGAAGGAAGCCGCACAACACCTGCACTGTGTCTGCAACTTTCAAACTGCTAGAAGCTAGTGGCTTGCCACTGGCCTGCCTCTTCAATTGCCATTAGCATTCCAATGGAAGCTATTCTTGGACAACTTTGCTCTGCTTGCTGCTAGTTCTGCCCCAGCCTACCATAGAGAACCTTGCTCTTCCCTTGAGGCTCTGAGATGCCAAGAACTTGTCAACTTCAAAGGGCGGGCCGGGCTACATCTACTCAGCTGCCACAGTTTCTCCTTGCTAGACCTAGTGGGAAAGCATTTTGCTGAGATGCAGAAGGCAAGAAACGCAGCATACGGAGACGCGGAGCTGTCCCAAGTGCCGCTGCCTAGGCGTCTTTCCGCAGAAGGAGCGCCCCGGAGCGCACCGCAACCGGCGCCGTCATCTCTGCGCAAAGAGCCAAAATATTTTAAAACCCGCCAAAACTAATCCAAAAATATTTTCAAACCCGCCAAAATAGAAAACCAGACAGAAGAGATCAATACATTCGAAAAAACCTGACAAAACATGATCAAGCCCACCAAAGCTAATCCAAACACACCAAAAACTGGGCTAAACAGAATCAAAACAAATCAAAACCTTCTAAAAGCCCGCCAAAATATTTCAAAACCCGTCAAAACTAATCAAAATATTCCAAATACCCGCCAAAACATTCCGAACACCCACCAAAAGGAATCCAAACATTCCAAAACCTGTCAACACAATAAAAACAACTCAAGAGAATACAAAACATTCTAAAACCCAACCAACACATTCCGAAAACCCGCCAAAACATCATAAAAACAAATCAAAACCAACCAAAATATTCCGAAAACCCGCCAAAATTATTTAGACCCGCAAAACTCATCAAAACATTCTAAAAAGATGCCAAAACATTAGAAAACCAGCCAGAACTGATCAAAACATTCAAAAAACTTGGCAAAACATCATAAAAACAAATCAAAACCAACCAAAACATTCCAAAAACCCGACAAAATAGTTTAGAACCTGCCAAAACTGATCAAAACATTCGGAAAAGATGCCAAAATACTAGAAAACCAGTCAGAAGTGATCGAAACATTCAAAAAACCCGCCAAAATATAGTAAAAACAAAGCTAAAGAAACCAAAATATTATAAACAACCTCTAAAATATCTTAAAACCCGCCAAAACTGATCAAAACATTCTGAAAATCGGCCAACATATTAGAAAACCAGCCAGAACTGATCAAACAAAAAAAAAACCCTTGCCAAAACATAACAAAAAAAAATGAAAACCAAGCAAAACCTTCCAAATACATGCCAAAATATTTTAAACTAGACAAAACAAATCAAAACATTCCAAAACCCACAAAATAATATTAAAAAGAAATCAAAACCAACCAAAACATTCTAGAAAACCGACCAAAACATTCTGAAAACCCGCAAAATCAAAATAAAACCAAATCAAAACCAAGCAAAACATTCCAAAAACCCAACAAAATAGTTTAGAACCCGCCAAAACTGACCAAAACATTCTGAAAAGATGCCAAAATACTAGAAAACCAGTCAGAAGTGATCAAAACATTCAATAACTTGCCAAAACATAATCAAAACAAATGAAAGCAAACCCAAACATTCCAAATACCCGCCAAAATATTTTAAAACCCGCCAAAAGGAATCCAAACGTTCCACAACCTGCCAACACAATAAAAACAACACAAGAGAAAACAAAACATTCTAAAACACCACCAAAACATTCCGAAAACCCGCCAAAACATCATAAAAACAAATCAAAACAAACCAAACAATAAGAGGAACACGGCAACATATTGGCAAGCAAGAGACGGAGAGCGCGGCACCTTCTAGGAGGCCAAGAAGGAAGCTGCACAACACCTGCACTGTGTCTGCAACTTTCAAACTGCTAGAAGCTAGTGGCTTGCCACTGGCCTGCCTCTTCAATTGCCATTAGCATTCCAATGGAAGCTATTCTTGGACAACTTTGCTCTGCTTGCTGCTAGTTCTGCCCCAGCCTACCATAGATAACCTTGCTCTTGCCTTGAGGCTCTGAGATGCCAAGAACTTGTCAACTTCAAAGGGTGGGCCGGGCTACATCTACTCAGCTGCCACAGTTTCTCCTTGCTAGACCTAGTGGGAAAGCATTTTGCTGAGATGCAGAAGGCAAGAAACGCAGCATACGGAAACGCGGAGCTGTCCCAAGTGCCGCTGCCTAGGCGTCTTTCCGCAGAAGGAGCGCCCCGGAGCGCACCGCAACCGGCGCCGTCATCTCTGCGCAAAGAGCCAAAATATTTTAAAACCCGCCAAAACTAATCCAAAAATATTTTCAAACCCGCCAAAATAGAAAACCAGACAGAAGAGATCAATACATTCGAAAAAACCTGACAAAACATGATCAAGCCCATCAAAGCTAACCCAAACACACCAAAAACTGGGCTAAACAGAATCAAAACAAATCAAAACAAATCGAAACCTTCTAAAAACCCACCAAAATATTTCAAAACCCGTCAAAACTAATCAAAACATTCCGAACACCCGCCAAAACATTCCGAACACCCGCCAAAAGGAATCCAAACATTCCAAAACCTGCCAACACAATAAAAACAACTCAAGAGAATACAAAACATTCTAAAACCCAACCAAAACATTCCGAAAACCCACCAAAACATCATAAAAAAAAAATCAAAACCAACCAAAATATTCCGAAAACCCGCCAAAATAATTTAGACCCGCAAAACTCATCAAAACTTTCTGAAAAGATGCCAAAACATTAGAAAACCAGACAGAACTGATCAAAACATTGAAAAAACTAGGCAAAACATCATAAAAACAAATCAAAACCAACCAAAACATTCCAAAAACCCGACAAAATAGTTTAGAACCTGCCAAAACTGATCAAAACATTCGGAAAAGATGCCAAAATACTAGAAAACCAGTCAGAAGTGATCGAAACTTTCAATAACTTGCCAAAACATAATCAAAACAAATGAAAGCAAACCAAAAACATTCCAAATACCCGCCAAAATATTTGAAAACCCGCCAAAAGGAATCCAAATATTCCACAACCTGCCAAGACAATAAAAACAACACAAGAGAAAACAAAACATTCTAAAACACCACCAAAACATTCCGAAAACCCACCAAAACATCATCAAAACAAATCAAAACAAACCAAACAATAGGAGGAACACGGCAACATATTGGCAAGCAAGAGACGGAGAGCGCGGCACCTTCTAGGAGGCCAAGAAGGAAGCCGCACAACACCTGCACTGTGTCTGCAACTTTCAAACTGCTAGAAGCTAGTGGCTTGCCACTGGCCTGCCTCTTCAATTGCCATTAGCATTCCAATGGAAGCTATTCTTGGACAACTTTGCTCTGCTTGCTGCTAGTTCTGCCCCAGCCTACCATAGATAACCTTGCTCTTGCCTTGAGGCTCTGAGATGCCAAGAACTTGTCAACTTCAAAGGGCGGGCCGGGCTACATCTACTCAGCTGCCACAGTTTCTCCTTGCTAGACCTAGTGGGAAAGCATTTTGCTGAGATGCAGAAGGCAAGAAACGCAGCATACGGAGACGCGGAGCTGTCCCAAGTGCCGCTGCCTAGGCGTCTTTCCGCAGAAGGAGCGCCCCGGAGCGCACCGCAACCGGCGCCGTCATCTCTGCGCAAAGAGCCAAAATATTTTAAAACCCGCCAAAACTAATCCAAAAATATTTTCAAACCCGCCAAAATAGAAAACCAGACAGAAGAGATCAATACATTCGAAAAAACCTGACAAAACATGATCAAGCCCACCAAAGCTAATCCAAACACACCAAAAACTGGGCTAAACAGAATCAAAACAAATCAAAACCTTCTAAAAGCCCGCCAAAATATTTCAAAACCCGTCAAAACTAATCAAAATATTCCAAATACCCGCCAAAACATTCCGAACACCCACCAAAAGGAATCCAAACATTCCAAAACCTGTCAACACAATAAAAACAACTCAAGAGAATACAAAACATTCTAAAACCCAACCGACACATTCCGAAAACCCGCCAAAACATCATAAAAACAAATCAAAACCAACCAAAATATTCCGAAAACCCGCCAAAATTATTTAGACCCGCAAAACTCATCAAAACATTCTAAAAAGATGCCAAAACATTAGAAAACCAGCCAGAACTGATCAAAACATTCAAAAAACTTGGCAAAACATCATAAAAACAAATCAAAACCAACCAAAACATTCCAAAAACCCGACAAAATAGTTTAGAACCTGCCAAAACTGATCAAAACATTCGGAAAAGATGCCAAAATACTAGAAAACCAGTCAGAAGTGATCGAAACATTCAAAAAACCCGCCAAAATATAGTAAAAACAAAGCTAAAGAAACCAAAATATTATAAACAACCTCTAAAATATCTTAAAACCCGCCAAAACTGATCAAAACATTCTGAAAATCGGCCAACATATTAGAAAACCAGCCAGAACTGATCAAACAAAAAAAAAACCCTTGCCAAAACATAACAAAAAAAAATGAAAACCAAGCAAAACCTTCCAAATACATGCCAAAATATTTTAAACTAGACAAAACAAATCAAAACATTCCAAAACCCACAAAATAATATTAAAAAGAAATCAAAACCAACCAAAACATTCTAGAAAACCGACCAAAACATTCTGAAAACCCGCAAAATCAAAATAAAAACAAATCAAAACCAAGCAAAACATTCCAAAAACCCAACAAAATAGTTTAGAACCCGCCAAAACTGACCAAAACATTCTGAAAAGATGCCAAAATACTAGAAAACCAGTCAGAAGTGATCAAAACATTCAATAACTTGCCAAAACATAATCAAAACAAATGAAAGCAAACCCAAACATTCCAAATACCCGCCAAAATATTTTAAAACCCGCCAAAAGGAATCCAAACGTTCCACAACCTGCCAACACAATAAAAACAACACAAGAGAAAACAAAACATTCTAAAACACCACCAAAACATTCCGAAAACCCGCCAAAACATCATAAAAACAAATCAAAACAAACCAAACAATAAGAGGAACACGGCAACATATTGGCAAGCAAGAGACGGAGAGCGCGGCACCTTCTAGGAGGCCAAGAAGGAAGCCGCACAACACCTGCACTGTGTCTGCAACTTTCAAACTGCTAGAAGCTAGTGGCTTGCCACTGGCCTGCCTCTTCAATTGCCATTAGCATTCCAATGGAAGCTATTCTTGGACAACTTTGCTCTGCTTGCTGCTAGTTCTGCCCCAGCCTACCATAGAGAACCTTGCTCTTGCCTTGAGGCTCTGAGATGCCAAGAACTTGTCAACTTCAAAGGGCGGGCCGGGCTACATCTACTCAGCTGCCACAGTTTCTCCTTGCTAGACCTAGTGGGAAAGCATTTTGCTGAGATGCAGAAGGCAAGAAACGCAGCATACGGAAACGCGGAGCTGTCCCAAGTGCCGCTGCCTAGGCGTCTTTCCGCAGAAGGAGCGCCCCGGAGCGCACCGCAACCGGCGCCGTCATGTCTGCGCAACGAGCCAAAATATTTTAAAACCCGCCAAAACTAATCCAAAAATATTTTCAAACCCGCCAAAATAGAAAACCAGACAGAAGAGATCAATACATTCGAAAAAACCTGACAAAACATGATCAAGCCCATCAAAGCTAACCCAAACACACCAAAAACTGGGCTAAACAGAATCAAAACAAATCAAAACAAATCGAAACCTTCTAAAAACCCACCAAAATATTTCAAAACCCGTCAAAACTAATCAAAACATTCCGAACACCCGCCAAAACATTCCGAACACCCGCCAAAAGGAATCCAAACATTCCAAAACCTGCCAACACAATAAAAACAACTCAAGAGAATACAAAACATTCTAAAACCCAACCAAAACATTCCGAAAACCCACCAAAACATCATAAAAACAAATCAAAACCAACCAAAATATTCCGAACACCCGCCAAAATAATTTAGACCCGCAAAACTCATCAAAACTTTCTGAAAAGATGCCAAAACATTAGAAAACCAGACAGAACTGATCAAAACATTCAAAAAACTTGGCAATACATCATAAAAACAAATCAAAACCAACCAAAAAATTCCAAAAACCTGACAAAATAGTTTAGAACCTGCCAAAACTGATCAAAACATTCTGAAAAGATGCCAAAATACTAGAAAACCAGTCAGAAGTGATCGAAACTTTCAATAACTTGCCAAAACATAATCAAAACAAATGAAAGCAAACCAAAAACATTCCAAATACCCGCCAAAATATTTGAAAACCCGCCAAAAGGAATCCAAATATTCCACAACCTGCCAAGACAATAAAAACAACACAAGAGAAAACAAAACATTCTAAAACACCACCAAAACATTCCGAAAACCCACCAAAACATCATAAAAACAAATCAAAACAAACCAAACAATAGGAGGAACACGGCAACATATTGGCAAGCAAGAGACGGAGAGCGCGGCACCTTCTAGGAGGCCAAGAAGGAAGCCGCACAACACCTGCACTGTGTCTGCAACTTTCAAACTGCTAGAAGCTAGTGGCTTGCCACTGGCCTGCCTCTTCAATTGCCATTAGCATTCCAATGGAAGCTATTCTTGGACAACTTTGCTCTGCTTGCTGCTAGTTCTGCCCCAGCCTACCATAGAGAACCTTGCTCTTGCCTTGAGGCTCTGAGATGCCAAGAACTTGTCAACTTCAAAGGGCGGGCCGGGCTACATCTACTCAGCTGCCACAGTTTCTCCTTGCTAGACCTAGTGGGAAAGCATTTTGCTGAGATGCAGAAGGCAAGAAACGCAGCATACGGAGACGCGGAGCTGTCCCAAGTGCCGCTGCCTAGGCGTCTTTCCGCAGAAGGAGCGCCCCGGAGCGCACCGCAACCGGCGCCGTCATCTCTGCGCAAAGAGCCAAAATATTTTAAAACCTGCCAAAACTAATCCAAAAATATTTTCAAACCCGCCAAAATAGAAAACCAGACAGAAGAGATCAATACATTCGAAAAAACCTGACAAAACATGATCAAGCCCACCAAAGCTAATCCAAACACACCAAAAACTGGGCTAAACAGAATCAAAACAAATCAAAACCTTCTAAAAGCCCGCCAAAATATTTCAAAACCCGTCAAAACTAATCAAAATATTCCAAATACCCGCCAAAACATTCCGAACACCCACCAAAAGGAATCCAAACATTCCAAAACCTGTCAACACAATAAAAACAACTCAAGAGAATACAAAACATTCTAAAACCCAACCAACACATTCCGAAAACCCGCCAAAACATCATAAAAACAAATCAAAACCAACCAAAATATTCCGAAAACCCGCCAAAATTATTTAGACCCGCAAAACTCATCAAAACATTCTAAAAAGATGCCAAAACATTAGAAAACCAGCCAGAACTGATCAAAACATTCAAAAAACTTGGCAAAACATCATAAAAACAAATCAAAACCAACCAAAACATTCCAAAAACCCGACAAAATAGTTTAGAACCTGCCAAAACTGATCAAAACATTCGGAAAAGATGCCAAAATACTAGAAAACCAGTCAGAAGTGATCGAAACATTCAAAAAACCCGCCAAAATATAGTAAAAACAAAGCTAAAGAAACCAAAATATTATAAACAACCTCTAAAATATCTTAAAACCCGCCAAAACTGATCAAAACATTCTGAAAATCGGCCAACATATTAGAAAACCAGCCAGAACTGATCAAACAAAAAAAAAACCCTTGCCAAAACATAACAAAAAAAAATGAAAACCAAGCAAAACCTTCCAAATACATGCCAAAATATTTTAAACTAGACAAAACAAATCAAAACATTCCAAAACCCACAAAATAATATTAAAAAGAAATCAAAACCAACCAAAACATTCTAGAAAACCGACCAAAACATTCTGAAAACCCGCAAAATCAAAATAAAAACAAATCAAAACCAAGCAAAACATTCCAAAAACCCAACAAAATAGTTTAGAACCCGCCAAAACTGACCAAAACATTCTGAAAAGATGCCAAAATACTAGAAAACCAGTCAGAAGTGATCAAAACATTCAATAACTTGCCAAAACATAATCAAAACAAATGAAAGCAAACCCAAACATTCCAAATACCCGCCAAAATATTTTAAAACCCGCCAAAAGGAATCCAAACGTTCCACAACCTGCCAACACAATAAAAACAACACAAGAGAAAACAAAACATTCTAAAACACCACCAAAACATTCCGAAAACCCGCCAAAACATCATCAAAACAAATCAAAACAAACCAAACAATAAGAGGAACACGGCAACATATTGGCAAGCAAGAGACGGAGAGCGCGGCACCTTCTAGGAGGCCAAGAAGGAAGCCGCACAACACCTGCACTGTGTCTGCAACTTTCAAACTGCTAGAAGCTAGTGGCTTGCCACTGGCCTGCCTCTTCAATTGCCATTAGCATTCCAATGGAAGCTATTCTTGGACAACTTTGCTCTGCTTGCTGCTAGTTCTGCCCCAGCCTACCATAGATAACCTTGCTCTTGCCTTGAGGCTCTGAGATGCCAAGAACTTGTCAACTTCAAAGGGCGGGCCGGGCTACATCTACTCAGCTGCCACAGTTTCTCCTTGCTAGACCTAGTGGGAAAGCATTTTGCTGAGATGCAGAAGGCAAGAAACGCAGCATACGGAAACGCGGAGCTGTCCCAAGTGCCGCTGCCTAGGCGTCTTTCCGCAGAAGGAGCGCCCCGGAGCGCACCGCAACCGGCGCCGTCATGTCTGCGCAACGAGCCAAAATATTTTCAAACCCGCCAAAACTAATCCAAAAATATTTTCAAACCCGCCAAAATAGAAAACCAGACAGAAGAGATCAATACATTCGAAAAAACCTGACAAAACATGATCAAGCCCACCAAAGCTAATCCAAACACACCAAAAACTGGGCTAAACAGAATCAAAACAAATCAAAACAAATCGAAACCTTCTAAAAACCCACCAAAATATTTCAAAACCCGTCAAAACTAATCAAAACATTCCGAACACCCGCCAAAACATTCCGAACACCCGCCAAAAGGAATCCAAACATTCCAAAACCTGCCAACACAATAAAAACAACTCAAGAGAATACAAAACATTCTAAAACCCAACCAAAACATTCCGAAAACCCACCAAAACATCATAAAAACAAATCAAAACCAACCAAAATATTCCGAACACCCGCCAAAATAATTTAGACCCGCAAAACTCATCAAAACTTTCTGAAAAGATGCCAAAACATTAGAAAACCAGACAGAACTGATCAAAACATTCAAAAAACTTGGCAATACATCATAAAAACAAATCAAAACCAACCAAAAAATTCCAAAAACCTGACAAAATAGTTTAGAACCTGCCAAAACTGATCAAAACATTCTGAAAAGATGCCAAAATACTAGAAAACCAGTCAGAAGTGATCGAAACTTTCAATAACTTGCCAAAACATAATCAAAACAAATGAAAGCAAACCAAAAACATTCCAAATACCCGCCAAAATATTTGAAAACCCGCCAAAAGGAATCCAAATATTCCACAACCTGCCAAGACAATAAAAACAACACAAGAGAAAACAAAACATTCTAAAACACCACCAAAACATTCCGAAAACCCACCAAAACATCATCAAAACAAATCAAAACAAACCAAACAATAGGAGGAACACGGCAACATATTGGCAAGCAAGAGACGGAGAGCGCGGCACCTTCTAGGAGGCCAAGAAGGAAGCCGCACAACACCTGCACTGTGTCTGCAACTTTCAAACTGCTAGAAGCTAGTGGCTTGCCACTGGCCTGCCTCTTCAATTGCCATTAGCATTCCAATGGAAGCTATTCTTGGACAACTTTGCTCTGCTTGCTGCTAGTTCTGCCCCAGCCTACCATAGAGAACCTTGCTCTTGCCTTGAGGCTCTGAGATGCCAAGAACTTGTCAACTTCAAAGGGCGGGCCGGGCTACATCTACTCAGCTGCCACAGTTTCTCCTTGCTAGACCTAGTGGGAAAGCATTTTGCTGAGATGCAGAAGGCAAGAAACGCAGCATACGGAGACGCGGAGCTGTCCCAAGTGCCGCTGCCTAGGCGTCTTTCCGCAGAAGGAGCGCCCCGGAGCGCACCGCAACCGGCGCCGTCATCTCTGCGCAAAGAGCCAAAATATTTTAAAACCTGCCAAAACTAATCCAAAAATATTTTCAAACCCGCCAAAATAGAAAACCAGACAGAAGAGATCAATACATTCGAAAAAACCTGACAAAACATGATCAAGCCCACCAAAGCTAATCCAAAGACACCAAAAACTGGGCTAAACAGAATCAAAACAAATCAAAACCTTCTAAAAGCCCGCCAAAATATTTCAAAACCCGTCAAAACTAATCAAAATATTCCAAATACCCGCCAAAACATTCCGAACACCCACCAAAAGGAATCCAAACATTCCAAAACCTGTCAACACAATAAAAACAACTCAAGAGAATACAAAACATTCTAAAACCCAACCAACACATTCCGAAAACCCGCCAAAACATCATAAAAACAAATCAAAACCAACCAAAATATTCCGAAAACCCGCCAAAATTATTTAGACCCGCAAAACTCATCAAAACATTCTAAAAAGATGCCAAAACATTAGAAAACCAGCCAGAACTGATCAAAACATTCAAAAAACTTGGCAAAACATCATAAAAACAAATCAAAACCAACCAAAACATTCCAAAAACCCGACAAAATAGTTTAGAACCTGCCAAAACTGATCAAAACATTCGGAAAAGATGCCAAAATACTAGAAAACCAGTCAGAAGTGATCGAAACATTCAAAAAACCCGCCAAAATATAGTAAAAACAAAGCTAAAGAAACCAAAATATTATAAACAACCTCTAAAATATCTTAAAACCCGCCAAAACTGATCAAAACATTCTGAAAATCGGCCAACATATTAGAAAACCAGCCAGAACTGATCAAACAAAAAAAAAACCCTTGCCAAAACATAACAAAAAAAAAATGAAAAGCAAGCAAAACCTTCCAAATACATGCCAAAATATTTTAAACTAGACAAAACAAATCAAAACATTCCAAAACCCACAAAATAATATTAAAAAGAAATCAAAACCAACCAAAACATTCTAGAAAACCGACCAAAACATTCTGAAAACCCGCAAAATCAAAATAAAAACAAATCAAAACCAAGCAAAACATTCCAAAAACCCGACAAAATAGTTTAGAACCCGCCAAAACTGACCAAAACATTCTGAAAAGATGCCAAAATACTAGAAAACCAGTCAGAAGTGATCAAAACATTCAATAACTTGCCAAAACATAATCAAAACAAATGAAAGCAAACCCAAACATTCCAAATACCCGCCAAAATATTTTAAAACCCGCCAAAAGGAATCCAAACGTTCCACAACCTGCCAACACAATAAAAACAACACAAGAGAAAACAAAACATTCTAAAACACCACCAAAACATTCCGAAAACCCGCCAAAACATCATAAAAACAAATCAAAACAAACCAAACAATAAGAGGAACACGGCAACATATTGGCAAGCAAGAGACGGAGAGCGCGGCACCTTCTAGGAGGCCAAGAAGGAAGCCGCACAACACCTGCACTGTGTCTGCAACTTTCAAACTGCTAGAAGCTAGTGGCTTGCCACTGGCCTGCCTCTTCAATTGCCATTAGCATTCCAATGGAAGCTATTCTTGGACAACTTTGCTCTGCTTGCTGCTAGTTCTGCCCCAGCCTACCATAGAGAACCTTGCTCTTGCCTTGAGGCTCTGAGATGCCAAGAACTTGTCAACTTCAAAGGGCGGGCCGGGCTACATCTACTCAGCTGCCACAGTTTCTCCTTGCTAGACCTAGTGGGAAAGCATTTTGCTGAGATGCAGAAGGCAAGAAACGCAGCATACGGAAACGCGGAGCTGTCCCAAGTGCCGCTGCCTAGGCGTCTTTCCGCAGAAGGAGCGCCCCGGAGCGCACCGCAACCGGCGCCGTCATCTCTGCGCAACGAGCCAAAATATTTTAAAACCCGCCAAAACTAATCCAAAAATATTTTCAAACCCGCCAAAATAGAAAACCAGACAGAAGAGATCAATACATTCGAAAAAACCTGACAAAACATGATCAAGCCCATCAAAGCTAACCCAAACACACCAAAAACTGGGCTAAACAGAATCAAAACAAATCAAAACAAATCGAAACCTTCTAAAAACCCACCAAAATATTTCAAAACCCGTCAAAACTAATCAAAACATTCCGAACACCCGCCAAAACATTCCGAACACCCGCCAAAAGGAATCCAAACATTCCAAAACCTGCCAACACAATAAAAACAACTCAAGAGAATACAAAACATTCTAAAACCCAACCAAAACATTCCGAAAACCCACCAAAACATCATAAAAACAAATCAAAACCAACCAAAATATTCCGAACACCCGCCAAAATAATTTAGACCCGCAAAACTCATCAAAACTTTCTGAAAAGATGCCAAAACATTAGAAAACCAGACAGAACTGATCAAAACATTGAAAAAACTAGGCAAAACATCATAAAAACAAATCAAAACCAACCAAAAAATTCCAAAAACCCGACAAAATAGTTTAGAACCTGCCAAAACTGATCAAAACATTCTGAAAAGATGCCAAAATACTAGAAAACCAGTCAGAAGTGATCGAAACTTTCAATAACTTGCCAAAACATAATCAAAACAAATGAAAGCAAACCAAAAACATTCCAAATACCCGCCAAAATATTTGAAAACCCGCCAAAAGGAATCCAAATATTCCACAACCTGCCAAGACAATAAAAACAACACAAGAGAAAACAAAACATTCTAAAACACCACCAAAACATTCCGAAAACCCACCAAAACATCATCAAAACAAATCAAAACAAACCAAACAATAGGAGGAACACGGCAACATATTGGCAAGCAAGAGACGGAGAGCGCGGCACCTTCTAGGAGGCCAAGAAGGAAGCCGCACAACACCTGCACTGTGTCTGCAACTTTCAAACTGCTAGAAGCTAGTGGCTTGCCACTGGCCTGCCTCTTCAATTGCCATTAGCATTCCAATGGAAGCTATTCTTGGACAACTTTGCTCTGCTTGCTGCTAGTTCTGCCCCAGCCTACCATAGAGAACCTTGCTCTTGCCTTGAGGCTCTGAGATGCCAAGAACTTGTCAACTTCAAAGGGCGGGCCGGGCTACATCTACTCAGCTGCCACAGTTTCTCCTTGCTAGACCTAGTGGGAAAGCATTTTGCTGAGATGCAGAAGGCAAGAAACGCAGCATACGGAGACGCGGAGCTGTCCCAAGTGCCGCTGCCTAGGCGTCTTTCCGCAGAAGGAGCGCCCCGGAGCGCACCGCAACCGGCGCCGTCATCTCTGCGCAAAGAGCCAAAATATTTTAAAACCTGCCAAAACTAATCCAAAAATATTTTCAAACCCGCCAAAATAGAAAACCAGACAGAAGAGATCAATACATTCGAAAAAACCTGACAAAACATGATCAAGCCCACCAAAGCTAATCCAAAGACACCAAAAACTGGGCTAAACAGAATCAAAACAAATCAAAACCTTCTAAAAGCCCGCCAAAATATTTCAAAACCCGTCAAAACTAATCAAAATATTCCAAATACCCGCCAAAACATTCCGAACACCCACCAAAAGGAATCCAAACATTCCAAAACCTGTCAACACAATAAAAACAACTCAAGAGAATACAAAACATTCTAAAACCCAACCAACACATTCCGAAAACCCGCCAAAACATCATAAAAACAAATCAAAACCAACCAAAATATTCCGAAAACCCGCCAAAATTATTTAGACCCGCAAAACTCATCAAAACATTCTAAAAAGATGCCAAAACATTAGAAAACCAGCCAGAACTGATCAAAACATTCAAAAAACTTGGCAAAACATCATAAAAACAAATCAAAACCAACCAAAACATTCCAAAAACCCGACAAAATAGTTTAGAACCTGCCAAAACTGATCAAAACATTCGGAAAAGATGCCAAAATACTAGAAAACCAGTCAGAAGTGATCGAAACATTCAAAAAACCCGCCAAAATATAGTAAAAACAAAGCTAAAGAAACCAAAATATTATAAACAACCTCTAAAATATCTTAAAACCCGCCAAAACTGATCAAAACATTCTGAAAATCGGCCAACATATTAGAAAACCAGCCAGAACTGATCAAACAAAAAAAAAACCCTTGCCAAAACATAACAAAAAAAAATGAAAACCAAGCAAAACCTTCCAAATACATGCCAAAATATTTTAAACTAGACAAAACAAATCAAAACATTCCAAAACCCACAAAATAATATTAAAAAGAAATCAAAACCAACCAAAACATTCTAGAAAACCGACCAAAACATTCTGAAAACCCGCAAAATCAAAATAAAAACAAATCAAAACCAAGCAAAACATTCCAAAAACCCAACAAAATAGTTTAGAACCCGCCAAAACTGACCAAAACATTCTGAAAAGATGCCAAAATACTAGAAAACCAGTCAGAAGTGATCAAAACATTCAATAACTTGCCAAAACATAATCAAAACAAATGAAAGCAAACCCAAACATTCCAAATACCCGCCAAAATATTTTAAAACCCGCCAAAAGGAATCCAAACGTTCCACAACCTGCCAAGACAATAAAAACAACACAAGAGAAAACAAAACATTCTAAAACACCACCAAAACATTCCGAAAACCCGCCAAAACATCATAAAAACAAATCAAAACAAACCAAACAATAAGAGGAACACGGCAACATATTGGCAAGCAAGAGACGGAGAGCGCGGCACCTTCTAGGAGGCCAAGAAGGAAGCCGCACAACACCTGCACTGTGTCTGCAACTTTCAAACTGCTAGAAGCTAGTGGCTTGCCACTGGCCTGCCTCTTCAATTGCCATTAGCATTCCAATGGAAGCTATTCTTGGACAACTTTGCTCTGCTTGCTGCTAGTTCTGCCCCAGCCTACCATAGATAACCTTGCTCTTGCCTTGAGGCTCTGAGATGCCAAGAACTTGTCAACTTCAAAGGGCGGGCCGGGCTACATCTACTCAGCTGCCACAGTTTCTCCTTGCTAGACCTAGTGGGAAAGCATTTTGCTGAGATGCAGAAGGCAAGAAACGCAGCATACGGAAACGCGGAGCTGTCCCAAGTGCCGCTGCCTAGGCGTCTTTCCGCAGAAGGAGCGCCCCGGAGCGCACCGCAACCGGCGCCGTCATCTCTGCGCAACGAGCCAAAATATTTTAAAACCCGCCAAAACTAATCCAAAAATATTTTCAAACCCGCCAAAATAGAAAACCAGACAGAAGAGATCAATACATTCGAAAAAACCTGACAAAACATGATCAAGCCCACCAAAGCTAATCCAAACACACCAAAAACTGGGCTAAACAGAATCAAAACAAATCAAAACAAATCGAAACCTTCTAAAAACCCACCAAAATATTTCAAAACCCGTCAAAACTAATCAAAACATTCCGAACACCCGCCAAAACATTCCGAACACCCGCCAAAAGGAATCCAAACATTCCAAAACCTGCCAACACAATAAAAACAACTCAAGAGAATACAAAACATTCTAAAACCCAACCAAAACATTCCGAAAACCCACCAAAACATCATAAAAACAAATCAAAACCAACCAAAATATTCCGAACACCCGCCAAAATAATTTGGACCCGCAAAACTCATCAAAACTTTCTGAAAAGATGCCAAAACATTAGAAAACCAGACAGAACTGATCAAAACATTGAAAAAACTAGGCAAAACATCATAAAAACAAATCAAAACCAACCAAAAAATTCCAAAAACCTGACAAAACAGTTTAGAACCTGCCAAAACTGATCAAAACATTCTGAAAAGATGCCAAAATACTAGAAAACCAGTCAGAAGTGATCGAAACTTTCAATAACTTGCCAAAACATAATCAAAACAAATGAAAGCAAACCAAAAACATTCCAAATACCCGCCAAAATATTTGAAAACCCGCCAAAAGGAATCCAAATATTCCACAACCTGCCAAGACAATAAAAACAACACAAGAGAAAACAAAACATTCTAAAACACCACCAAAACATTCCGAAAACCCACCAAAACATCATCAAAACAAATCAAAACAAACCAAACAATAGGAGGAACACGGCAACATATTGGCAAGCAAGAGACGGAGAGCGCGGCACCTTCTAGGAGGCCAAGAAGGAAGCCGCACAACACCTGCACTGTGTCTGCAACTTTCAAACTGCTAGAAGCTAGTGGCTTGCCACTGGCCTGCCTCTTCAATTGCCATTAGCATTCCAATGGAAGCTATTCTTGGACAACTTTGCTCTGCTTGCTGCTAGTTCTGCCCCAGCCTACCATAGAGAACCTTGCTCTTGCCTTGAGGCTCTGAGATGCCAAGAACTTGTCAACTTCAAAGGGCGGGCCGGGCTACATCTACTCAGCTGCCACAGTTTCTCCTTGCTAGACCTAGTGGGAAAGCATTTTGCTGAGATGCAGAAGGCAAGAAACGCAGCATACGGAGACGCGGAGCTGTCCCAAGTGCCGCTGCCTAGGCGTCTTTCCGCAGAAGGAGCGCCCCGGAGCGCACCGCAACCGGCGCCGTCATCTCTGCGCAAAGAGCCAAAATATTTTAAAACCTGCCAAAACTAATCCAAAAATATTTTCAAACCCGCCAAAATAGAAAACCAGACAGAAGAGATCAATACATTCGAAAAAACCTGACAAAACATGATCAAGCCCACCAAAGCTAATCCAAACACACCAAAAACTGGGCTAAACAGAATCAAAACAAATCAAAACCTTCTAAAAGCCCGCCAAAATATTTCAAAACCCGTCAAAACTAATCAAAATATTCCAAATACCCGCCAAAACATTCCGAACACCCACCAAAAGGAATCCAAACATTCCAAAACCTGTCAACACAATAAAAACAACTCAAGAGAATACAAAACATTCTAAAACCCAACCAACACATTCCGAAAACCCGCCAAAACATCATAAAAACAAATCAAAACCAACCAAAATATTCCGAAAACCCGCCAAAATTATTTAGACCCGCAAAACTCATCAAAACATTCTAAAAAGATGCCAAAACATTAGAAAACCAGCCAGAACTGATCAAAACATTCAAAAAACTTGGCAAAACATCATAAAAACAAATCAAAACCAACCAAAACATTCCAAAAACCCGACAAAATAGTTTAGAACCTGCCAAAACTGATCAAAACATTCGGAAAAGATGCCAAAATACTAGAAAACCAGTCAGAAGTGATCGAAACATTCAAAAAACCCGCCAAAATATAGTAAAAACAAAGCTAAAGAAACCAAAATATTATAAACAACCTCTAAAATATCTTAAAACCCGCCAAAACTGATCAAAACATTCTGAAAATCGGCCAACATATTAGAAAACCAGCCAGAACTGATCAAACAAAAAAAAAACCCTTGCCAAAACATAACAAAAAAAAATGAAAACCAAGCAAAACCTTCCAAATACATGCCAAAATATTTTAAACTAGACAAAACAAATCAAAACATTCCAAAACCCACAAAATAATATTAAAAAGAAATCAAAACCAACCAAAACATTCTAGAAAACCGACCAAAACATTCTGAAAACCCGCAAAATCAAAATAAAAACAAATCAAAACCAAGCAAAACATTCCAAAAACCCGACAAAATAGTTTAGAACCCGCCAAAACTGACCAAAACATTCTGAAAAGATGCCAAAATACTAGAAAACCAGTCAGAAGTGATCAAAACATTCAATAACTTGCCAAAACATAATCAAAACAAATGAAAGCAAACCCAAACATTCCAAATACCCGCCAAAATATTTGAAAACCCGCCAAAAGGAATCCAAACGTTCCACAACCTGCCAACACAATAAAAACAACACAAGAGAAAACAAAACATTCTAAAACACCACCAAAACATTCCGAAAACCCGCCAAAACATCATAAAAACAAATCAAAACAAACCAAACAATAAGAGGAACACGGCAACATATTGGCAAGCAAGAGACGGAGAGCGCGGCACCTTCTAGGAGGCCAAGAAGGAAGCCGCACAACACCTGCACTGTGTCTGCAACTTTCAAACTGCTAGAAGCTAGTGGCTTGCCACTGGCCTGCCTCTTCAATTGCCATTAGCATTCCAATGGAAGCTATTCTTGGACAACTTTGCTCTGCTTGCTGCTAGTTCTGCCCCAGCCTACCATAGATAACCTTGCTCTTGCCTTGAGGCTCTGAGATGCCAAGAACTTGTCAACTTCAAAGGGTGGGCCGGGCTACATCTACTCAGCTGCCACAGTTTCTCCTTGCTAGACCTAGTGGGAAAGCATTTTGCTGAGATGCAGAAGGCAAGAAACGCAGCATACGGAAACGCGGAGCTGTCCCAAGTGCCGCTGCCTAGGCGTCTTTCCGCAGAAGGAGCGCCCCGGAGCGCACCGCAACCGGCGCCGTCATCTCTGCGCAAAGAGCCAAAATATTTTAAAACCCGCCAAAACTAATCCAAAAATATTTTCAAACCCGCCAAAATAGAAAACCAGACAGAAGTCATCAATACATTCGAAAAAACCTGACAAAACATGATCAAGCCCATCAAAGCTAACCCAAACACACCAAAAACTGGGCTAAACAGAATCAAAACAAATCAAAACAAATCGAAACCTTCTAAAAACCCACCAAAATATTTCAAAACCCGTCAAAACTAATCAAAACATTCCGAACACCCGCCAAAACATTCCGAACACCCGCCAAAAGGAATCCAAACATTCCAAAACCTGCCAACACAATAAAAACAACTCAAGAGAATACAAAACATTCTAAAACCCAACCAAAACATTCCGAAAACCCACCAAAACATCATAAAAAAAAAATCAAAACCAACCAAAATATTCCGAAAACCCGCCAAAATTATTTAGACCCGCAAAACTCATCAAAACTTTCTGAAAAGATGCCAAAACATTAGAAAACCAGACAGAACTGATCAAAACATTGAAAAAACTAGGCAAAACATCATAAAAACAAATCAAAACCAACCAAAACATTCCAAAAACCCGACAAAATAGTTTAGAACCTGCCAAAACTGATCAAAACATTCGGAAAAGATGCCAAAATACTAGAAAACCAGTCAGAAGTGATCGAAACTTTCAATAACTTGCCAAAACATAATCAAAACAAATGAAAGCAAACCAAAAACATTCCAAATACCCGCCAAAATATTTGAAAACCCGCCAAAAGGAATCCAAATATTCCACAACCTGCCAAGACAATAAAAACAACACAAGAGAAAACAAAACATTCTAAAACACCACCAAAACATTCCGAAAACCCACCAAAACATCATCAAAACAAATCAAAACAAACCAAACAATAGGAGGAACACGGCAACATATTGGCAAGCAAGAGACGGAGAGCGCGGCACCTTCTAGGAGGCCAAGAAGGAAGCCGCACAACACCTGCACTGTGTCTGCAACTTTCAAACTGCTAGAAGCTAGTGGCTTGCCACTGGCCTGCCTCTTCAATTGCCATTAGCATTCCAATGGAAGGTATTCTTGGACAACTTTGCTCTGCTTGCTGCTAGTTCTGCCCCAGCCTACCATAGATAACCTTGCTCTTGCCTTGAGGCTCTGAGATGCCAAGAACTTGTCAACTTCAAAGGGCGGGCCGGGCTACATCTACTCAGCTGCCACAGTTTCTCCTTGCTAGACCTAGTGGGAAAGCATTTTGCTGAGATGCAGAAGGCAAGAAACGCAGCATACGGAGACGCGGAGCTGTCCCAAGTGCCGCTGCCTAGGCGTCTTTCCGCAGAAGGAGCGCCCCGGAGCGCACCGCAACCGGCGCCGTCATCTCTGCGCAAAGAGCCAAAATATTTTAAAACCCGCCAAAACTAATCCAAAAATATTTTCAAACCCGCCAAAATAGAAAACCAGACAGAAGAGATCAATACATTCGAAAAAACCTGACAAAACATGATCAAGCCCACCAAAGCTAATCCAAACACACCAAAAACTGGGCTAAACAGAATCAAAACAAATCAAAACCTTCTAAAAGCCCGCCAAAATATTTCAAAACCCGTCAAAACTAATCAAAATATTCCAAATACCCGCCAAAACATTCCGAACACCCACCAAAAGGAATCCAAACATTCCAAAACCTGTCAACACAATAAAAACAACTCAAGAGAATACAAAACATTCTAAAACCCAACCGACACATTCCGAAAACCCGCCAAAACATCATAAAAACAAATCAAAACCAACCAAAATATTCCGAAAACCCGCCAAAATTATTTAGACCCGCAAAACTCATCAAAACATTCTAAAAAGATGCCAAAACATTAGAAAACCAGCCAGAACTGATCAAAACATTCAAAAAACTTGGCAAAACATCATAAAAACAAATCAAAACCAACCAAAACATTCCAAAAACCCGACAAAATAGTTTAGAACCTGCCAAAACTGATCAAAACATTCGGAAAAGATGCCAAAATACTAGAAAACCAGTCAGAAGTGATCGAAACATTCAAAAAACCCGCCAAAATATAGTAAAAACAAAGCTAAAGAAACCAAAATATTATAAACAACCTCTAAAATATCTTAAAACCCGCCAAAACTGATCAAAACATTCTGAAAATCGGCCAACATATTAGAAAACCAGCCAGAACAGATCAAACAAAAAAAAAACCCTTGCCAAAACATAACAAAAAAAAATGAAAACCAAGCAAAACCTTCCAAATACATGCCAAAATATTTTAAACTAGACAAAACAAATCAAAACATTCCAAAACCCACAAAATAATATTAAAAAGAAATCAAAACCAACCAAAACATTCTAGAAAACCGACCAAAACATTCTGAAAACCCGCAAAATCAAAATAAAAACAAATCAAAACCAAGCAAAACATTCCAAAAACCCAACAAAATAGTTTAGAACCCGCCAAAACTGACCAAAACATTCTGAAAAGATGCCAAAATACTAGAAAACCAGTCAGAAGTGATCAAAACATTCAATAACTTGCCAAAACATAATCAAAACAAATGAAAGCAAACCCAAACATTCCAAATACCCGCCAAAATATTTTAAAACCCGCCAAAAGGAATCCAAACGTTCCACAACCTGCCAACACAATAAAAACAACACAAGAGAAAACAAAACATTCTAAAACACCACCAAAACATTCCGAAAACCCGCCAAAACATCATAAAAACAAATCAAAACAAACCAAACAATAAGAGGAACACGGCAACATATTGGCAAGCAAGAGACGGAGAGCGCGGCACCTTCTAGGAGGCCAAGAAGGAAGCTGCACAACACCTGCACTGTGTCTGCAACTTTCAAACTGCTAGAAGCTAGTGGCTTGCCACTGGCCTGCCTCTTCAATTGCCATTAGCATTCCAATGGAAGCTATTCTTGGACAACTTTGCTCTGCTTGCTGCTAGTTCTGCCCCAGCCTACCATAGATAACCTTGCTCTTGCCTTGAGGCTCTGAGATGCCAAGAACTTGTCAACTTCAAATGGTGGGCCGGGCTACATCTACTCAGCTGCCACAGTTTCTCCTTGCTAGACCTAGTGGGAAAGCATTTTGCTGAGATGCAGAAGGCAAGAAACGCAGCATACGGAAACGCGGAGCTGTCCCAAGTGCCGCTGCCTAGGCGTCTTTCCGCAGAAGGAGCGCCCCGGAGCGCACCGCAACCGGCGCCGTCATCTCTGCGCAAAGAGCCAAAATATTTTAAAACCCGCCAAAACTAATCCAAAAATATTTTCAAACCCGCCAAAATAGAAAACCAGACAGAAGAGATCAATACATTCGAAAAAACCTGACAAAACATGATCAAGCCCATCAAAGCTAACCCAAACACACCAAAAACTGGGCTAAACAGAATCAAAACAAATCAAAACAAATCGAAACCTTCTAAAAACCCACCAAAATATTTCAAAACCCGTCAAAACTAATCAAAACATTCCGAACACCCGCCAAAACATTCCGAACACCCGCCAAAAGGAATCCAAACATTCCAAAACCTGCCAACACAATAAAAACAACTCAAGAGAATACAAAACATTCTAAAACCCAACCAAAACATTCCGAAAACCCACCAAAACATCATAAAAAAAAAATCAAAACCAACCAAAATATTCCGAAAACCCGCCAAAATAATTTAGACCCGCAAAACTCATCAAAACTTTCTGAAAAGATGCCAAAACATTAGAAAACCAGACAGAACTGATCAAAACATTGAAAAAACTAGGCAAAACATCATAAAAACAAATCAAAACCAACCAAAACATTCCAAAAACCCGACAAAATAGTTTAGAACCTGCCAAAACTGATCAAAACATTCTGAAAAGATGCCAAAATACTAGAAAACCAGTCAGAAGTGATCGAAACTTTCAATAACTTGCCAAAACATAATCAAAACAAATGAAAGCAAACCAAAAACATTCCAAATACCCGCCAAAATATTTTAAAACCCGCCAAAAGGAATCCAAATATTCCACAACCTGCCAAGACAATAAAAACAACACAAGAGAAAACAAAACATTCTAAAACACCACCAAAACATTCCGAAAACCCACCAAAACATCATCAAAACAAATCAAAACAAACCAAACAATAGGAGGAACACGGCAACATATTGGCAAGCAAGAGACGGAGAGCGCGGCACCTTCTAGGAGGCCAAGAAGGAAGCCGCACAACACCTGCACTGTGTCTGCAACTTTCAAACTGCTAGAAGCTAGTGGCTTGCCACTGGCCTGCCTCTTCAATTGCCATTAGCATTCCAATGGAAGGTATTCTTGGACAACTTTGCTCTGCTTGCTGCTAGTTCTGCCCCAGCCTACCATAGATAACCTTGCTCTTGCCTTGAGGCTCTGAGATGCCAAGAACTTGTCAACTTCAAAGGGCGGGCCGGGCTACATCTACTCAGCTGCCACAGTTTCTCCTTGCTAGACCTAGTGGGAAAGCATTTTGCTGAGATGCAGAAGGCAAGAAACGCAGCATACGGAGACGCGGAGCTGTCCCAAGTGCCGCTGCCTAGGCGTCTTTCCGCAGAAGGAGCGCCCCGGAGCGCACCGCAACCGGCGCCGTCATCTCTGCGCAAAGAGCCAAAATATTTTAAAACCCGCCAAAACTAATCCAAAAATATTTTCAAACCCGCCAAAATAGAAAACCAGACAGAAGAGATCAATACATTCGAAAAAACCTGACAAAACATGATCAAGCCCACCAAAGCTAATCCAAACACACCAAAAACTGGGCTAAACAGAATCAAAACAAATCAAAACCTTCTAAAAGCCCGCCAAAATATTTCAAAACCCGTCAAAACTAATCAAAATATTCCAAATACCCGCCAAAACATTCCGAACACCCACCAAAAGGAATCCAAACATACCAAAACCTGTCAACACAATAAAAACAACTCAAGAGAATACAAAACATACTAAAACCCAACCGACACATTCCGAAAACCCGCCAAAACATCATAAAAACAAATCAAAACCAACCAAAATATTCCGAAAACCCGCCAAAATTATTTAGACCCGCAAAACTCATCAAAACATTCTAAAAAGATGCCAAAACATTAGAAAACCAGCCAGAACTGATCAAAACATTCAAAAAACTTGGCAAAACATCATAAAAACAAATCAAAACCAACCAAAACATTCCAAAAACCCGACAAAATAGTTTAGAACCTGCCAAAACTGATCAAAACATTCGGAAAAGATGCCAAAATACTAGAAAACCAGTCAGAAGTGATCGAAACATTCAAAAAACCCGCCAAAATATAGTAAAAACAAAGCTAAAGAAACCAAAATATTATAAACAACCTCTAAAATATCTTAAAACCCGCCAAAACTGATCAAAACATTCTGAAAATCGGCCAACATATTAGAAAACCAGCCAGAACTGATCAAACAAAAAAAAAACCCTTGCCAAAACATAACAAAAAAAAATGAAAACCAAGCAAAACCTTCCAAATACATGCCAAAATATTTTAAACTAGACAAAACAAATCAAAACATTCCAAAACACACAAAATAATATTAAAAAGAAATCAAAACCAACCAAAACATTCTAGAAAACCGACCAAAACATTCTGAAAACCCGCAAAATCAAAATAAAAACAAATCAAAACCAAGCAAAACATTCCAAAAACCCAACAAAATAGTTTAGAACCCGCCAAAACTGACCAAAACATTCTGAAAAGATGCCAAAATACTAGAAAACCAGTCAGAAGTGATCAAAACATTCAATAACTTGCCAAAACATAATCAAAACAAATGAAAGCAAACCCAAACATTCCAAATACCCGCCAAAATATTTTAAAACCCGCCAAAAGGAATCCAAACGTTCCACAACCTGCCAACACAATAAAAACAACACAAGAGAAAACAAAACATTCTAAAACACCACCAAAACATTCCGAAAACCCGCCAAAACATCATCAAAACAAATCAAAACAAACCAAACAATAAGAGGAACACGGCAACATATTGGCAAGCAAGAGACGGAGAGCGCGGCACCTTCTAGGAGGCCAAGAAGGAAGCTGCACAACACCTGCACTGTGTCTGCAACTTTCAAACTGCTAGAAGCTAGTGGCTTGCCACTGGCCTGCCTCTTCAATTGCCATTAGCATTCCAATGGAAGCTATTCTTGGACAACTTTGCTCTGCTTGCTGCTAGTTCTGCCCCAGCCTACCATAGATAACCTTGCTCTTGCCTTGAGGCTCTGAGATGCCAAGAACTTGTCAACTTCAAAGGGCGGGCCGGGCTACATCTACTCAGCTGCCACAGTTTCTCCTTGCTAGACCTAGTGGGAAAGCATTTTGCTGAGATGCAGAAGGCAAGAAACGCAGCATACGGAAACGCGGAGCTGTCCCAAGTGCCGCTGCCTAGGCGTCTTTCCGCAGAAGGAGCGCCCCGGAGCGCACCGCAACCGGCGCCGTCATCTCTGCGCAAAGAGCCAAAATATTTTAAAACCCGCCAAAACTAATCCAAAAATATTTTCAAACCCGCCAAAATAGAAAACCAGACAGAAGAGATCAATACATTCGAAAAAACCTGACAAAACATGATCAAGCCCATCAAAGCTAACCCAAACACACCAAAAACTGGGCTAAACAGAATCAAAACAAATCAAAACAAATCGAAACCTTCTAAAAACCCACCAAAATATTTCAAAACCCGTCAAAACTAATCAAAACATTCCGAACACCCGCCAAAACATTCCGAACACCCGCCAAAAGGAATCCAAACATTCCAAAACCTGCCAACACAATAAAAACAACTCAAGAGAATACAAAACATTCTAAAACCCAACCAAAACATTCCGAAAACCCACCAAAACATCATAAAAAAAAAATCAAAACCAACCAAAATATTCCGAAAACCCGCCAAAATAATTTAGACCCGCAAAACTCATCAAAACTTTCTGAAAAGATGCCAAAACATTAGAAAACCAGACAGAACTGATCAAAACATTGAAAAAACTAGGCAAAACATCATAAAAACAAATCAAAACCAACCAAAACATTCCAAAAACCCGACAAAATAGTTTAGAACCTGCCAAAACTGATCAAAACATTCGGAAAAGATGCCAAAATACTAGAAAACCAGTCAGAAGTGATCGAAACTTTCAATAACTTGCCAAAACATAATCAAAACAAATGAAAGCAAACCAAAAACATTCCAAATACCCGCCAAAATATTTGAAAACCCGCCAAAAGGAATCCAAATATTCCACAACCTGCCAAGACAATAAAAACAACACAAGAGAAAACAAAACATTCTAAAACACCACCAAAACATTCCGAAAACCCACCAAAACATCATCAAAACAAATCAAAACAAACCAAACAATAGGAGGAACACGGCAACATATTGGCAAGCAAGAGACGGAGAGCGCGGCACCTTCTAGGAGGCCAAGAAGGAAGCCGCACAACACCTGCACTGTGTCTGCAACTTTCAAACTGCTAGAAGCTAGTGGCTTGCCACTGGCCTGCCTCTTCAATTGCCATTAGCATTCCAATGGAAGGTATTCTTGGACAACTTTGCTCTGCTTGCTGCTAGTTCTGCCCCAGCCTACCATAGATAACCTTGCTCTTGCCTTGAGGCTCTGAGATGCCAAGAACTTGTCAACTTCAAAGGGCGGGCCGGGCTACATCTACTCAGCTGCCACAGTTTCTCCTTGCTAGACCTAGTGGGAAAGCATTTTGCTGAGATGCAGAAGGCAAGAAACGCAGCATACGGAGACGCGGAGCTGTCCCAAGTGCCGCTGCCTAGGCGTCTTTCCGCAGAAGGAGCGCCCCGGAGCGCACCGCAACCGGCGCCGTCATCTCTGCGCAAAGAGCCAAAATATTTTAAAACCCGCCAAAACTAATCCAAAAATATTTTCAAACCCGCCAAAATAGAAAACCAGACAGAAGAGATCAATACATTCGAAAAAACCTGACAAAACATGATCAAGCCCACCAAAGCTAATCCAAACACACCAAAAACTGGGCTAAACAGAATCAAAACAAATCAAAACCTTCTAAAAGCCCGCCAAAATATTTCAAAACCCGTCAAAACTAATCAAAATATTCCAAATACCCGCCAAAACATTCCGAACACCCACCAAAAGGAATCCAAACATTCCAAAACCTGTCAACACAATAAAAACAACTCAAGAGAATACAAAACATTCTAAAACCCAACCGACACATTCCGAAAACCCGCCAAAACATCATAAAAACAAATCAAAACCAACCAAAATATTCCGAAAACCCGCCAAAATTATTTAGACCCGCAAAACTCATCAAAACATTCTAAAAAGATGCCAAAACATTAGAAAACCAGCCAGAACTGATCAAAACATTCAAAAAACTTGGCAAAACATCATAAAAACAAATCAAAACCAACCAAAACATTCCAAAAACCCGACAAAATAGTTTAGAACCTGCCAAAACTGATCAAAACATTCGGAAAAGATGCCAAAATACTAGAAAACCAGTCAGAAGTGATCGAAACATTCAAAAAACCCGCCAAAATATAGTAAAAACAAAGCTAAAGAAACCAAAATATTATAAACAACCTCTAAAATATCTTAAAACCCGCCAAAACTGATCAAAACATTCGGAAAATCGGCCAACATATTAGAAAACCAGCCAGAACTGATCAAACAAAAAAAAAACCCTTGCCAAAACATAACAAAAAAAAATGAAAACCAAGCAAAACCTTCCAAATACATGCCAAAATATTTTAAACTAGACAAAACAAATCAAAACATTCCAAAACCCACAAAATAATATTAAAAAGAAATCAAAACCAACCAAAACATTCTAGAAAACCGACCAAAACATTCTGAAAACCCGCAAAATCAAAATAAAAACAAATCAAAACCAAGCAAAACATTCCAAAAACCCAACAAAATAGTTTAGAACCCGCCAAAACTGACCAAAACATTCTGAAAAGATGCCAAAATACTAGAAAACCAGTCAGAAGTGATCAAAACATTCAATAACTTGCCAAAACATAATCAAAACAAATGAAAGCAAACCCAAACATTCCAAATACCCGCCAAAATATTTTAAAACCCGCCAAAAGGAATCCAAACGTTCCACAACCTGCCAACACAATAAAAACAACACAAGAGAAAACAAAACATTCTAAAACACCACCAAAACATTCCGAAAACCCGCCAAAACATCATAAAAACAAATCAAAACAAACCAAACAATAAGAGGAACACGGCAACATATTGGCAAGCAAGAGACGGAGAGCGCGGCACCTTCTAGGAGGCCAAGAAGGAAGCTGCACAACACCTGCACTGTGTCTGCAACTTTCAAACTGCTAGAAGCTAGTGGCTTGCCACTGGCCTGCCTCTTCAATTGCCATTAGCATTCCAATGGAAGCTATTCTTGGACAACTTTGCTCTGCTTGCTGCTAGTTCTGCCCCAGCCTACCATAGATAACCTTGCTCTTGCCTTGAGGCTCTGAGATGCCAAGAACTTGTCAACTTCAAAGGGTGGGCCGGGCTACATCTACTCAGCTGCCACAGTTTCTCCTTGCTAGACCTAGTGGGAAAGCATTTTGCTGAGATGCAGAAGGCAAGAAACGCAGCATACGGAAACGCGGAGCTGTCCCAAGTGCCGCTGCCTAGGCGTCTTTCCGCAGAAGGAGCGCCCCGGAGCGCACCGCAACCGGCGCCGTCATCTCTGCGCAAAGAGCCAAAATATTTTAAAACCCGCCAAAACTAATCCAAAAATATTTTCAAACCCGCCAAAATAGAAAACCAGACAGAAGAGATCAATACATTCGAGAAAACCTGACAAAACATGATCAAGCCCATCAAAGCTAACCCAAACACACCAAAAACTGGGCTAAACAGAATCAAAACAAATCAAAACAAATCGAAACCTTCTAAAAACCCACCAAAATATTTCAAAACCCGTCAAAACTAATCAAAACATTCCGAACACCCGCCAAAACATTCCGAACACCCGCCAAAAGGAATCCAAACATTCCAAAACCTGCCAACACAATAAAAACAACTCAAGAGAATACAAAACATTCTAAAACCCAACCAAAACATTCCGAAAACCCACCAAAACATCATAAAAAAAAAATCAAAACCAACCAAAATATTCCGAAAACCCGCCAAAATAATTTAGACCCGCAAAACTCATCAAAACTTTCTGAAAAGATGCCAAAACATTAGAAAACCAGACAGAACTGATCAAAACATTGAAAAAACTAGGCAAAACATCATAAAAACAAATCAAAACCAACCAAAACATTCCAAAAACCCGACAAAATAGTTTAGAACCTGCCAAAACTGATCAAAACATTCGGAAAAGATGCCAAAATACTAGAAAACCAGTCAGAAGTGATCGAAACATTCAAAAAACCCGCCAAAATATAGTAAAAACAAAGCTAAAGAAACCAAAATATTATAAACAACCTCTAAAATATCTTAAAACCCGCCAAAACTGATCAAAACACTCTGAAAAGATGCCAAAATACTAGAAAACCAGTCAGAAGTGATCAAAACATTCAATAACTTGCCAAAACATAATCAAAACAAATGAAAGCAAACCCAAACATTCCAAATACCCGCCAAAATATTTTAAAACCCGCCAAAAGGAATCCAAACGTTCCACAACCTGCCAACACAATAAAAACAACACAAGAGAAAACAAAACATTCTAAAACACCACCAAAACATTCCGAAAACCCGCCAAAACATCATAAAAACAAATCAAAACAAACCAAACAATAAGAGGAACACGGCAACATATTGGCAAGCAAGAGACGGAGAGCGCGGCACCTTCTAGGAGGCCAAGAAGGAAGCCGCACAACACCTGCACTGTGTCTGCAACTTTCAAACTGCTAGAAGCTAGTGGCTTGCCACTGGCCTGCCTCTTCAATTGCCATTAGCATTCCAATGGAAGCTATTCTTGGACAACTTTGCTCTGCTTGCTGCTAGTTCTGCCCCAGCCTACCATAGATAACCTTGCTCTTGCCTTGAGGCTCTGAGATGCCAAGAACTTGTCAACTTCAAAGGGCGGGCCGGGCTACATCTACTCAGCTGCCACAGTTTCTCCTTGCTAGACCTAGTGGGAAAGCATTTTGCTGAGATGCAGAAGGCAAGAAACGCAGCATACGGAGACGCGGAGCTGTCCCAAGTGCCGCTGCCTAGGCGTCTTTCCGCAGAAGGAGCGCCCCGGAGCACACCGCAACCGGCGCCGTCATCTCTGCGCAAAGAGCCAAAATATTTTAAAACCCGCCAAAACTAATCCAAAAATATTTTCAAACCCGCCAAAATAGAAAACCAGACAGAAGAGATCAATACATTCGAAAAAACCTGACAAAACATGATCAAGCCCACCAAAGCTAATCCAAACACACCAAAAACTGGGCTAAACAGAATCAAAACAAATCAAAACCTTCTAAAAGCCCGCCAAAATATTTCAAAACCCGTCAAAACTAATCAAAATATTCCAAATACCCGCCAAAACATTCCGAACACCCACCAAAAGGAATCCAAACATACCAAAACCTGTCAACACAATAAAAACAACTCAAGAGAATACAAAACATACTAAAACCCAACCGACACATTCCGAAAACCCGCCAAAACATCATAAAAACAAATCAAAACCAACCAAAATATTCCGAAAACCCGCCAAAATTATTTAGACCCGCAAAACTCATCAAAACATTCTAAAAAGATGCCAAAACATTAGAAAACCAGCCAGAACTGATCAAAACATTCAAAAAACTTGGCAAAACATCATAAAAACAAATCAAAACCAACCAAAACATTCCAAAAACCCGACAAAATAGTTTAGAACCTGCCAAAACTGATCAAAACATTCGGAAAAGATGCCAAAATACTAGAAAACCAGTCAGAAGTGATCGAAACATTCAAAAAACCCGCCAAAATATAGTAAAAACAAAGCTAAAGAAACCAAAATATTATAAACAACCTCTAAAATATCTTAAAACCCGCCAAAACTGATCAAAACATTCTGAAAATCGGCCAACATATTAGAAAACCAGCCAGAACTGATCAAACAAAAAAAAAACCCTTGCCAAAACATAACAAAAAAAAATGAAAACCAAGCAAAACCTTCCAAATACATGCCAAAATATTTTAAACTAGACAAAACAAATCAAAACATTCCAAAACACACAAAATAATATTAAAAAGAAATCAAAACCAACCAAAACATTCTAGAAAACCGACCAAAACATTCTGAAAACCCGCAAAATCAAAATAAAAACAAATCAAAACCAAGCAAAACATTCCAAAAACCCAACAAAATAGTTTAGAACCCGCCAAAACTGACCAAAACATTCTGAAAAGATGCCAAAATACTAGAAAACCAGTCAGAAGTGATCAAAACATTCAATAACTTGCCAAAACATAATCAAAACAAATGAAAGCAAACCCAAACATTCCAAATACCCGCCAAAATATTTTAAAACCCGCCAAAAGGAATCCAAACGTTCCACAACCTGCCAACACAATAAAAACAACACAAGAGAAAACAAAACATTCTAAAACACCACCAAAACATTCCGAAAACCCGCCAAAACATCATCAAAACAAATCAAAACAAACCAAACAATAAGAGGAACACGGCAACATATTGGCAAGCAAGAGACGGAGAGCGCGGCACCTTCTAGGAGGCCAAGAAGGAAGCTGCACAACACCTGCACTGTGTCTGCAACTTTCAAACTGCTAGAAGCTAGTGGCTTGCCACTGGCCTGCCTCTTCAATTGCCATTAGCATTCCAATGGAAGCTATTCTTGGACAACTTTGCTCTGCTTGCTGCTAGTTCTGCCCCAGCCTACCATAGATAACCTTGCTCTTGCCTTGAGGCTCTGAGATGCCAAGAACTTGTCAACTTCAAAGGGCGGGCCGGGCTACATCTACTCAGCTGCCACAGTTTCTCCTTGCTAGACCTAGTGGGAAAGCATTTTGCTGAGATGCAGAAGGCAAGAAACGCAGCATACGGAAACGCGGAGCTGTCCCAAGTGCCGCTGCCTAGGCGTCTTTCCGCAGAAGGAGCGCCCCGGAGCGCACCGCAACCGGCGCCGTCATCTCTGCGCAAAGAGCCAAAATATTTTAAAACCCGCCAAAACTAATCCAAAAATATTTTCAAACCCGCCAAAATAGAAAACCAGACAGAAGAGATCAATACATTCGAAAAAACCTGACAAAACATGATCAAGCCCATCAAAGCTAACCCAAACACACCAAAAACTGGGCTAAACAGAATCAAAACAAATCAAAACAAATCGAAACCTTCTAAAAACCCACCAAAATATTTCAAAACCCGTCAAAACTAATCAAAACATTCCGAACACCCGCCAAAACATTCCGAACACCCGCCAAAAGGAATCCAAACATTCCAAAACCTGCCAACACAATAAAAACAACTCAAGAGAATACAAAACATTCTAAAACCCAACCAAAACATTCCGAAAACCCACCAAAACATCATAAAAAAAAAATCAAAACCAACCAAAATATTCCGAAAACCCGCCAAAATAATTTAGACCCGCAAAACTCATCAAAACTTTCTGAAAAGATGCCAAAACATTAGAAAACCAGACAGAACTGATCAAAACATTGAAAAAACTAGGCAAAACATCATAAAAACAAATCAAAACCAACCAAAACATTCCAAAAACCCGACAAAATAGTTTAGAACCTGCCAAAACTGATCAAAACATTCGGAAAAGATGCCAAAATACTAGAAAACCAGTCAGAAGTGATCGAAACTTTCAATAACTTGCCAAAACATAATCAAAACAAATGAAAGCAAACCAAAAACATTCCAAATACCCGCCAAAATATTTGAAAACCCGCCAAAAGGAATCCAAATATTCCACAACCTGCCAAGACAATAAAAACAACACAAGAGAAAACAAAACATTCTAAAACACCACCAAAACATTCCGAAAACCCACCAAAACATCATCAAAACAAATCAAAACAAACCAAACAATAGGAGGAACACGGCAACATATTGGCAAGCAAGAGACGGAGAGCGCGGCACCTTCTAGGAGGCCAAGAAGGAAGCCGCACAACACCTGCACTGTGTCTGCAACTTTCAAACTGCTAGAAGCTAGTGGCTTGCCACTGGCCTGCCTCTTCAATTGCCATTAGCATTCCAATGGAAGGTATTCTTGGACAACTTTGCTCTGCTTGCTGCTAGTTCTGCCCCAGCCTACCATAGATAACCTTGCTCTTGCCTTGAGGCTCTGAGATGCCAAGAACTTGTCAACTTCAAAGGGCGGGCCGGGCTACATCTACTCAGCTGCCACAGTTTCTCCTTGCTAGACCTAGTGGGAAAGCATTTTGCTGAGATGCAGAAGGCAAGAAACGCAGCATACGGAGACGCGGAGCTGTCCCAAGTGCCGCTGCCTAGGCGTCTTTCCGCAGAAGGAGCGCCCCGGAGCGCACCGCAACCGGCGCCGTCATCTCTGCGCAAAGAGCCAAAATATTTTAAAACCCGCCAAAACTAATCCAAAAATATTTTCAAACCCGCCAAAATAGAAAACCAGACAGAAGAGATCAATACATTCGAAAAAACCTGACAAAACATGATCAAGCCCACCAAAGCTAATCCAAACACACCAAAAACTGGGCTAAACAGAATCAAAACAAATCAAAACCTTCTAAAAGCCCGCCAAAATATTTCAAAACCCGTCAAAACTAATCAAAATATTCCAAATACCCGCCAAAACATTCCGAACACCCACCAAAAGGAATCCAAACATTCCAAAACCTGTCAACACAATAAAAACAACTCAAGAGAATACAAAACATTCTAAAACCCAACCGACACATTCCGAAAACCCGCCAAAACATCATAAAAACAAATCAAAACCAACCAAAATATTCCGAAAACCCGCCAAAATTATTTAGACCCGCAAAACTCATCAAAACATTCTAAAAAGATGCCAAAACATTAGAAAACCAGCCAGAACTGATCAAAACATTCAAAAAACTTGGCAAAACATCATAAAAACAAATCAAAACCAACCAAAACATTCCAAAAACCCGACAAAATAGTTTAGAACCTGCCAAAACTGATCAAAACATTCGGAAAAGATGCCAAAATACTAGAAAACCAGTCAGAAGTGATCGAAACATTCAAAAAACCCGCCAAAATATAGTAAAAACAAAGCTAAAGAAACCAAAATATTATAAACAACCTCTAAAATATCTTAAAACCCGCCAAAACTGATCAAAACATTCGGAAAATCGGCCAACATATTAGAAAACCAGCCAGAACTGATCAAACAAAAAAAAAACCCTTGCCAAAACATAACAAAAAAAAATGAAAACCAAGCAAAACCTTCCAAATACATGCCAAAATATTTTAAACTAGACAAAACAAATCAAAACATTCCAAAACCCACAAAATAATATTAAAAAGAAATCAAAACCAACCAAAACATTCTAGAAAACCGACCAAAACATTCTGAAAACCCGCAAAATCAAAATAAAAACAAATCAAAACCAAGCAAAACATTCCAAAAACCCAACAAAATAGTTTAGAACCCGCCAAAACTGACCAAAACATTCTGAAAAGATGCCAAAATACTAGAAAACCAGTCAGAAGTGATCAAAACATTCAATAACTTGCCAAAACATAATCAAAACAAATGAAAGCAAACCCAAACATTCCAAATACCCGCCAAAATATTTTAAAACCCGCCAAAAGGAATCCAAACGTTCCACAACCTGCCAACACAATAAAAACAACACAAGAGAAAACAAAACATTCTAAAACACCACCAAAACATTCCGAAAACCCGCCAAAACATCATAAAAACAAATCAAAACAAACCAAACAATAAGAGGAACACGGCAACATATTGGCAAGCAAGAGACGGAGAGCGCGGCACCTTCTAGGAGGCCAAGAAGGAAGCTGCACAACACCTGCACTGTGTCTGCAACTTTCAAACTGCTAGAAGCTAGTGGCTTGCCACTGGCCTGCCTCTTCAATTGCCATTAGCATTCCAATGGAAGCTATTCTTGGACAACTTTGCTCTGCTTGCTGCTAGTTCTGCCCCAGCCTACCATAGATAACCTTGCTCTTGCCTTGAGGCTCTGAGATGCCAAGAACTTGTCAACTTCAAAGGGTGGGCCGGGCTACATCTACTCAGCTGCCACAGTTTCTCCTTGCTAGACCTAGTGGGAAAGCATTTTGCTGAGATGCAGAAGGCAAGAAACGCAGCATACGGAAACGCGGAGCTGTCCCAAGTGCCGCTGCCTAGGCGTCTTTCCGCAGAAGGAGCGCCCCGGAGCGCACCGCAACCGGCGCCGTCATCTCTGCGCAAAGAGCCAAAATATTTTAAAACCCGCCAAAACTAATCCAAAAATATTTTCAAACCCGCCAAAATAGAAAACCAGACAGAAGAGATCAATACATTCGAGAAAACCTGACAAAACATGATCAAGCCCATCAAAGCTAACCCAAACACACCAAAAACTGGGCTAAACAGAATCAAAACAAATCAAAACAAATCGAAACCTTCTAAAAACCCACCAAAATATTTCAAAACCCGTCAAAACTAATCAAAACATTCCGAACACCCGCCAAAACATTCCGAACACCCGCCAAAAGGAATCCAAACATTCCAAAACCTGCCAACACAATAAAAACAACTCAAGAGAATACAAAACATTCTAAAACCCAACCAAAACATTCCGAAAACCCACCAAAACATCATAAAAAAAAAATCAAAACCAACCAAAATATTCCGAAAACCCGCCAAAATAATTTAGACCCGCAAAACTCATCAAAACTTTCTGAAAAGATGCCAAAACATTAGAAAACCAGACAGAACTGATCAAAACATTGAAAAAACTAGGCAAAACATCATAAAAACAAATCAAAACCAACCAAAACATTCCAAAAACCCGACAAAATAGTTTAGAACCTGCCAAAACTGATCAAAACATTCGGAAAAGATGCCAAAATACTAGAAAACCAGTCAGAAGTGATCGAAACATTCAAAAAACCCGCCAAAATATAGTAAAAACAAAGCTAAAGAAACCAAAATATTATAAACAACCTCTAAAATATCTTAAAACCCGCCAAAACTGATCAAAACACTCTGAAAAGATGCCAAAATACTAGAAAACCAGTCAGAAGTGATCAAAACATTCAATAACTTGCCAAAACATAATCAAAACAAATGAAAGCAAACCCAAACATTCCAAATACCCGCCAAAATATTTTAAAACCCGCCAAAAGGAATCCAAACGTTCCACAACCTGCCAACACAATAAAAACAACACAAGAGAAAACAAAACATTCTAAAACACCACCAAAACATTCCGAAAACCCGCCAAAACATCATAAAAACAAATCAAAACAAACCAAACAATAAGAGGAACACGGCAACATATTGGCAAGCAAGAGACGGAGAGCGCGGCACCTTCTAGGAGGCCAAGAAGGAAGCCGCACAACACCTGCACTGTGTCTGCAACTTTCAAACTGCTAGAAGCTAGTGGCTTGCCACTGGCCTGCCTCTTCAATTGCCATTAGCATTCCAATGGAAGCTATTCTTGGACAACTTTGCTCTGCTTGCTGCTAGTTCTGCCCCAGCCTACCATAGATAACCTTGCTCTTGCCTTGAGGCTCTGAGATGCCAAGAACTTGTCAACTTCAAAGGGCGGGCCGGGCTACATCTACTCAGCTGCCACAGTTTCTCCTTGCTAGACCTAGTGGGAAAGCATTTTGCTGAGATGCAGAAGGCAAGAAACGCAGCATACGGAGACGCGGAGCTGTCCCAAGTGCCGCTGCCTAGGCGTCTTTCCGCAGAAGGAGCGCCCCGGAGCGCACCGCAACCGGCGCCGTCATCTCTGCGCAAAGAGCCAAAATATTTTAAAACCCGCCAAAACTAATCCAAAAATATTTTCAAACCCGCCAAAATAGAAAACCAGACAGAAGAGATCAATACATTCGAAAAAACCTGACAAAACATGATCAAGCCCACCAAAGCTAATCCAAACACACCAAAAACTGGGCTAAACAGAATCAAAACAAATCAAAACCTTCTAAAAGCCCGCCAAAATATTTCAAAACCCGTCAAAACTAATCAAAATATTCCAAATACTCGCCAAAACATTCCGAACACCCACCAAAAGGAATCCAAACATTCCAAAACCTGTCAACACAATAAAAACAACTCAAGAGAATACAAAACATTCTAAAACCCAACCAAAACATTCCGAAAACCCGCCAAAACATCATAAAAACAAATCAAAACCAACCAAAATATTCCGAAAACCCGCCAAAATAATTTAGACCCACAAAACTCATCAAAACATTCTAAAAAGATGCCAAAACATTAGAAAACCAGCCAGAACTGATCAAAACATTCAAAAAACTTGGCAAAACATCATAAAAACAAATCAAAACCAACCAAAACATTCCAAAAACCCGACAAAATAGTTTAGAACCTGCCAAAACTGATCAAAACATTCGGAAAAGATGCCAAAATACTAGAAAACCAGTCAGAAGTGATCGAAACATTCAAAAAACCCGCCAAAATATAGTAAAAACAAAGCTAAAGAAACCAAAATATTATAAACAACCTCTAAAATATCTTAAAACCCGCCAAAACTGATCAAAACACTCTGAAAAGATGCCAAAATACTAGAAAACCAGTCAGAAGTGATCAAAACATTCAATAACTTGCCAAAACATAATCAAAACAAATGAAAGCAAACCCAAACATTCCAAATACCCGCCAAAATATTTTAAAACCCGCCAAAAGGAATCCAAACGTTCCACAACCTGCCAAGACAATAAAAACAACACAAGAGAAAACAAAACATTCTAAAACACCACCAAAACATTCCGAAAACCCGCCAAAACATCATAAAAACAAATCAAAACAAACCAAACAATAAGAGGAACACGGCAACATATTGGCAAGCAAGAGACGGAGAGCGCGGCACCTTCTAGGAGGCCAAGAAGGAAGCCGCACAACACCTGCACTGTGTCTGCAACTTTCAAACTGCTAGAAGCTAGTGGCTTGCCACTGGCCTGCCTCTTCAATTGCCATTAGCATTCCAATGGAAGCTATTCTTGGACAACTTTGCTCTGCTTGCTGCTAGTTCTGCCCCAGCCTACCATAGATAACCTTGCTCTTGCCTTGAGGCTCTGAGATGCCAAGAACTTGTCAACTTCAAAGGGCGGGCCGGGCTACATCTACTCAGCTGCCACAGTTTCTCCTTGCTAGACCTAGTGGGAAAGCATTTTGCTGAGATGCAGAAGGCAAGAAACGCAGCATACGGAGACGCGGAGCTGTCCCAAGTGCCGCTGCCTAGGCGTCTTTCCGCAGAAGGAGCGCCCCGGAGCGCACCGCAACCGGCGCCGTCATCTCTGCGCAAAGAGCCAAAATATTTTAAAACCTGCCAAAACTAATCCAAAAATATTTTCAAACCCGCCAAAATAGAAAACCAGACAGAAGAGATCAATACATTCGAAAAAACCTGACAAAACATGATCAAGCCCACCAAAGCTAATCCAAACACACCAAAAACTGGGCTAAACAGAATCAAAACAAATCAAAACCTTCTAAAAGCCCGCCAAAATATTTCAAAACCCGTCAAAACTAATCAAAATATTCCAAATACCCGCCAAAACATTCCGAACACCCACCAAAAGGAATCCAAACATTCCAAAACCTGTCAACACAATAAAAACAACTCAAGAGAATACAAAACATTCTAAAACCCAACCAACACATTCCGAAAACCCGCCAAAACATCATAAAAACAAATCAAAACCAACCAAAATATTCCGAAAACCCGCCAAAATTATTTAGACCCGCAAAACTCATCAAAACATTCTAAAAAGATGCCAAAACATTAGAAAACCAGACAGAACTGATCAAAACATTCAAAAAACTTGGCAAAACATCATAAAAACAAATCAAAACCAACCAAAACATTCCAAAAACCCGACAAAATAGTTTAGAACCTGCCAAAACTGATCAAAACATTCGGAAAAGATGCCAAAATACTAGAAAACCAGTCAGAAGTGATCGAAACATTCAAAAAACCCGCCAAAATATAGTAAAAACAAAGCTAAAGAAACCAAAATATTATAAACAACCTCTAAAATATCTTAAAACCCGCCAAAACTGATCAAAACATTCTGAAAATCGGCCAACATATTAGAAAACCAGCCAGAACTGATCAAACAAAAAAAAAACCCTTGCCAAAACATAACAAAAAAAAATGAAAACCAAGCAAAACCTTCCAAATACATGCCAAAATATTTTAAACTAGACAAAACAAATCAAAACATTCCAAAACCCACAAAATAATATTAAAAAGAAATCAAAACCAACCAAAACATTCTAGAAAACCGACCAAAACATTCTGAAAACCCGCAAAATCAAAATAAAAACAAATCAAAACCAAGCAAAACATTCCAAAAACCCAACAAAATAGTTTAGAACCCGCCAAAACTGACCAAAACATTCTGAAAAGATGCCAAAATACTAGAAAACCAGTCAGAAGTGATCGAAACATTCAATAACTTGCCAAAACATAATCAAAACAAATGAAAGCAAACCCAAACATTCCAAATACCCGCCAAAATATTTGAAAACCCGCCAAAAGGAATCCAAACGTTCCACAACCTGCCAACACAATAAAAACAACACAAGAGAAAACAAAACATTCTAAAACACCACCAAAACATTCCGAAAACCCGCCAAAACATCATCAAAACAAATCAAAACAAACCAAACAATAAGAGGAACACGGCAACATATTGGCAAGCAAGAGACGGAGAGCGCGGCACCTTCTAGGAGGCCAAGAAGGAAGCCGCACAACACCTGCACTGTGTCTGCAACTTTCAAACTGCTAGAAGCTAGTGGCTTGCCACTGGCCTGCCTCTTCAATTGCCATTAGCATTCCAATGGAAGCTATTCTTGGACAACTTTGCTCTGCTTGCTGCTAGTTCTGCCCCAGCCTACCATAGATAACCTTGCTCTTGCCTTGAGGCTCTGAGATGCCAAGAACTTGTCAACTTCAAAGGGCGGGCCGGGCTACATCTACTCAGCTGCCACAGTTTCTCCTTGCTAGACCTAGTGGGAAAGCATTTTGCTGAGATGCAGAAGGCAAGAAACGCAGCATACGGAAACGCGGAGCTGTCCCAAGTGCCGCTGCCTAGGCGTCTTTCCGCAGAAGGAGCGCCCCGGAGCGCACCGCAACCGGCGCCGTCATGTCTGCGCAACGAGCCAAAATATTTTCAAACCCGCCAAAACTAATCCAAAAATATTTTCAAACCCGCCAAAATAGAAAACCAGACAGAAGAGATCAATACATTCGAAAAAACCTGACAAAACATGATCAAGCCCACCAAAGCTAATCCAAACACACCAAAAACTGGGCTAAACAGAATCAAAACAAATCAAAACAAATCGAAACCTTCTAAAAACCCACCAAAATATTTCAAAACCCGTCAAAACTAATCAAAACATTCCGAACACCCGCCAAAACATTCCGAACACCCGCCAAAAGGAATCCAAACATTCCAAAACCTGCCAACACAATAAAAACAACTCAAGAGAATACAAAACATTCTAAAACCCAACCAAAACATTCCGAAAACCCACCAAAACATCATAAAAACAAATCAAAACCAACCAAAATATTCCGAACACCCGCCAAAATAATTTAGACCCGCAAAACTCATCAAAACTTTCTGAAAAGATGCCAAAACATTAGAAAACCAGACAGAACTGATCAAAACATTGAAAAAACTAGGCAAAACATCATAAAAACAAATCAAAACCAACCAAAAAATTCCAAAAACCTGACAAAATAGTTTAGAACCTGCCAAAACTGATCAAAACATTCTGAAAAGATGCCAAAATACTAGAAAACCAGTCAGAAGTGATCGAAACTTTCAATAACTTGCCAAAACATAATCAAAACAAATGAAAGCAAACCAAAAACATTCCAAATACCCGCCAAAATATTTGAAAACCCGCCAAAAGGAATCCAAATATTCCACAACCTGCCAAGACAATAAAAACAACACAAGAGAAAACAAAACATTCTAAAACACCACCAAAACATTCCGAAAACCCACCAAAACATCATCAAAACAAATCAAAACAAACCAAACAATAGGAGGAACACGGCAACATATTGGCAAGCAAGAGACGGAGAGCGCGGCACCTTCTAGGAGGCCAAGAAGGAAGCCGCACAACACCTGCACTGTGTCTGCAACTTTCAAACTGCTAGAAGCTAGTGGCTTGCCACTGGCCTGCCTCTTCAATTGCCATTAGCATTCCAATGGAAGCTATTCTTGGACAACTTTGCTCTGCTTGCTGCTAGTTCTGCCCCAGCCTACCATAGAGAACCTTGCTCTTGCCTTGAGGCTCTGAGATGCCAAGAACTTGTCAACTTCAAAGGGCGGGCCGGGCTACATCTACTCAGCTGCCACAGTTTCTCCTTGCTAGACCTAGTGGGAAAGCATTTTGCTGAGATGCAGAAGGCAAGAAACGCAGCATACGGAGACGCGGAGCTGTCCCAAGTGCCGCTGCCTAGGCGTCTTTCCGCAGAAGGAGCGCCCCGGAGCGCACCGCAACCGGCGCCGTCATCTCTGCGCAAAGAGCCAAAATATTTTAAAACCTGCCAAAACTAATCCAAAAATATTTTCAAACCCGCCAAAATAGAAAACCAGACAGAAGAGATCAATACATTCGAAAAAACCTGACAAAACATGATCAAGCCCACCAAAGCTAATCCAAACACACCAAAAACTGGGCTAAACAGAATCAAAACAAATCAAAACCTTCTAAAAGCCCGCCAAAATATTTCAAAACCCGTCAAAACTAATCAAAATATTCCAAATACCCGCCAAAACATTCCGAACACCCACCAAAAGGAATCCAAACATTCCAAAACCTGTCAACACAATAAAAACAACTCAAGAGAATACAAAACATTCTAAAACCCAACCAACACATTCCGAAAACCCGCCAAAACATCATAAAAACAAATCAAAACCAACCAAAATATTCCGAAAACCCGCCAAAATTATTTAGACCCGCAAAACTCATCAAAACATTCTAAAAAGATGCCAAAACATTAGAAAACCAGCCAGAACTGATCAAAACATTCAAAAAACTTGGCAAAACATCATAAAAACAAATCAAAACCAACCAAAACATTCCAAAAACCCGACAAAATAGTTTAGAACCTGCCAAAACTGATCAAAACACTCGGAAAAGATGCCAAAATACTAGAAAACCAGTCAGAAGTGATCGAAACATTCAAAAAACCCGCCAAAATATAGTAAAAACAAAGCTAAAGAAACCAAAATATTATAAACAACCTCTAAAATATCTTAAAACCCGCCAAAACTGATCAAAACATTCGGAAAATCGGCCAACATATTAGAAAACCAGCCAGAACTGATCAAACAAAAAAAAAACCCTTGCCAAAACATAACAAAAAAAAATGAAAACCAAGCAAAACCTTCCAAATACATGCCAAAATATTTTAAACTAGACAAAACAAATCAAAACATTCCAAAACCCACAAAATAATATTAAAAAGAAATCAAAACCAACCAAAACATTCTAGAAAACCGACCAAAACATTCTGAAAACCCGCAAAATCAAAATAAAAACAAATCAAAACCAAGCAAAACATTCCAAAAACCTGACAAAATAGTTTAGAACCCGCCAAAACTGACCAAAACATTCTGAAAAGATGCCAAAATACTAGAAAACCAGTCAGAAGTGATCAAAACATTCAATAACTTGCCAAAACATAATCAAAACAAATGAAAGCAAACCCAAACATTCCAAATACCCGCCAAAATATTTTAAAACCCGCCAAAAGGAATCCAAACATTCCACAACCTGCCAACACAATAAAAACAACACAAGAGAAAACAAAACATTCTAAAACACCACCAAAACATTCCGAAAACCCGCCAAAACATCATAAAAACAAATCAAAACAAACCAAACAATAAGAGGAACACGGCAACATATTGGCAAGCAAGAGACGGAGAGCGCGGCACCTTCTAGGAGGCCAAGAAGGAAGCCGCACAACACCTGCACTGTGTCTGCAACTTTCAAACTGCTAGAAGCTAGTGGCTTGCCACTGGCCTGCCTCTTCAATTGCCATTAGCATTCCAATGGAAGCTATTCTTGGACAACTTTGCTCTGCTTGCTGCTAGTTCTGCCCCAGCCTACCATAGAGAACCTTGCTCTTGCCTTGAGGCTCTGAGATGCCAAGAACTTGTCAACTTCAAAGGGTGGGCCGGGCTACATCTACTCAGCTGCCACAGTTTCTCCTTGCTAGACCTAGTGGGAAAGCATTTTGCTGAGATGCAGAAGGCAAGAAACGCAGCATACGGAAACGCGGAGCTGTCCCAAGTGCCGCTGCCTAGGCGTCTTTCCGCAGAAGGAGCGCCCCGGAGCGCACCGCAACCGGCGCCGTCATCTCTGCGCAACGAGCCAAAATATTTTAAAACCCGCCAAAACTAATCCAAAAATATTTTCAAACCCGCCAAAATAGAAAACCAGACAGAAGAGATCAATACATTCGAAAAAACCTGACAAAACATGATCAAGCCCACCAAAGCTAATCCAAACACACCAAAAACTGGGCTAAACAGAATCAAAACAAATCAAAACAAATCGAAACCTTCTAAAAACCCACCAAAATATTTCAAAACCCGTCAAAACTAATCAAAACATTCCGAACACCCGCCAAAACATTCCGAACACCCGCCAAAAGGAATCCAAACATTCCAAAACCTGCCAACACAATAAAAACAACTCAAGAGAATACAAAACATTCTAAAACCCAACCAAAACATTCCGAAAACCCACCAAAACATCATAAAAACAAATCAAAACCAACCAAAATATTCCGAACACCCGCCAAAATAATTTAGACCCGCAAAACTCATCAAAACTTTCTGAAAAGATGCCAAAACATTAGAAAACCAGACAGAACTGATCAAAACATTGAAAAAACTAGGCAAAACATCATAAAAACAAATCAAAACCAACCAAAAAATTCCAAAAACCTGACAAAATAGTTTAGAACCTGCCAAAACTGATCAAAACATTCTGAAAAGATGCCAAAATACTAGAAAACCAGTCAGAAGTGATCGAAACTTTCAATAACTTGCCAAAACATAATCAAAACAAATGAAAGCAAACCAAAAACATTCCAAATACCCGCCAAAATATTTGAAAACCCGCCAAAAGGAATCCAAATATTCCACAACCTGCCAAGACAATAAAAACAGCACAAGAGAAAACAAAACATTCTAAAACACCACCAAAACATTCCGAAAACCCGCCAAACATCATAAAAACAAATCAAAACAAACCAAACAATAGGAGGAACACGGCAACATATTGGCAAGCAAGAGACGGAGAGCGCGGCACCTTCTAGGAGGCCAAGAAGGAAGCCGCACAACACCTGCACTGTGTCTGCAACTTTCAAACTGCTAGAAGCTAGTGGCTTGCCACTGGCCTGCCTCTTCAATTGCCATTAGCATTCCAATGGAAGCTATTCTTGGACAACTTTGCTCTGCTTGCTGCTAGTTCTGCCCCAGCCTACCATAGAGAACCTTGCTCTTGCCTTGAGGCTCTGAGATGCCAAGAACTTGTCAACTTCAAAGGGCGGGCCGGGCTACATCTACTCAGCTGCCACAGTTTCTCCTTGCTAGACCTAGTGGGAAAGCATTTTGCTGAGATGCAGAAGGCAAGAAACGCAGCATACGGAGACGCGGAGCTGTCCCAAGTGCCGCTGCCTAGGCGTCTTTCCGCAGAAGGAGCGCCCCGGAGCGCACCGCAACCGGCGCCGTCATCTCTGCGCAAAGAGCCAAAATATTTTAAAACCCGCCAAAACTAATCCAAAAATATTTTCAAACCCGCCAAAATAGAAAACCAGACAGAAGAGATCAATACATTCGAAAAAACCTGACAAAACATGATCAAGCCCACCAAAGCTAATCCAAACACACCAAAAACTGGGCTAAACAGAATCAAAACAAATCAAAACAAATCGAAACCTTCTAAAAACCCACCAAAATATTTCAAAACCCGTCAAAACTAATCAAAACATTCCGAACACCCGCCAAAACATTCCGAACACCCGCCAAAAGGAATCCAAACATTCCAAAACCTGCCAACACAATAAAAACAACTCAAGAGAATACAAAACATTCTAAAACCCAACCAACACATTCCGAAAACCCGCCAAAACATCATAAAAACAAATCAAAACCAACCAAAATATTCCGAAAACCCGCCAAAATTATTTAGACCCGCAAAACTCATCAAAACATTCTAAAAAGATGCCAAAACATTAGAAAACCAGCCAGAACTGATCAAAACATTGAAAAAACTAGGCAAAACATCATAAAAACAAATCAAAACCAACCAAAACATTCCAAAAACCCGACAAAATAGTTTAGAACCTGCCAAAACTGATCAAAACATTCGGAAAAGATGCCAAAATACTAGAAAACCAGTCAGAAGTGATCGAAACATTCAAAAAACCCGCCAAAATATAGTAAAAACAAAGCTAAAGAAACCAAAATATTATAAACAACCTCTAAAATATCTTAAAACCTGCCAAAACTGATCAAAACATTCTGAAAATCGGCCAACATATTAGAAAACCAGCCAGAACTGATCAAACAAAAAAAAAACCCTTGCCAAAACATAACAAAAAAAAATGAAAACCAAGCAAAACCTTCCAAATACATGCCAAAATATTTTAAACTAGACAAAACAAATCAAAACATTCCAAAACCCACAAAATAATATTAAAAAGAAATCAAAACCAACCAAAACATTCTAGAAAACCGACCAAAACATTCTGAAAACCCGCAAAATCAAAATAAAAACAAATCAAAACCAAGCAAAACATTCCAAAAACCCAACAAAATAGTTTAGAACCCGCCAAAACTGACCAAAACATTCTGAAAAGATGCCAAAATACTAGAAAACCAGTCAGAAGTGATCAAAACATTCAATAACTTGCCAAAACATAATCAAAACAAATGAAAGCAAACCCAAACATTCCAAATACCCGCCAAAATATTTTAAAACCCGCCAAAAGGAATCCAAACGTTCCACAACCTGCCAACACAATAAAAACAACACAAGAGAAAACAAAACATTCTAAAACACCACCAAAACATTCCGAAAACCCGCCAAAACATCATCAAAACAAATCAAAACAAACCAAACAATAAGAGGAACACGGCAACATATTGGCAAGCAAGAGACGGAGAGCGCGGCACCTTCTAGGAGGCCAAGAAGGAAGCCGCACAACACCTGCACTGTGTCTGCAACTTTCAAACTGCTAGAAGCTAGTGGCTTGCCACTGGCCTGCCTCTTCAATTGCCATTAGCATTCCAATGGAAGCTATTCTTGGACAACTTTGCTCTGCTTGCTGCTAGTTCTGCCCCAGCCTACCATAGAGAACCTTGCTCTTGCCTTGAGGCTCTGAGATGCCAAGAACTTGTCAACTTCAAAGGGCGGGCCGGGCTACATCTACTCAGCTGCCACAGTTTCTCCTTGCTAGACCTAGTGGGAAAGCATTTTGCTGAGATGCAGAAGGCAAGAAACGCAGCATACGGAAACGCGGAGCTGTCCCAAGTGCCGCTGCCTAGGCGTCTTTCCGCAGAAGGAGCGCCCCGGAGCGCACCGCAACCGGCGCCGTCATGTCTGCGCAACGAGCCAAAATATTTTAAAACCCGCCAAAACTAATCCAAAAATATTTTCAAACCCGCCAAAATAGAAAACCAGACAGAAGAGATCAATACATTCGAAAAAACCTGACAAAACATGATCAAGCCCATCAAAGCTAACCCAAACACACCAAAAACTGGGCTAAACAGAATCAAAACAAATCAAAACAAATCGAAACCTTCTAAAAACCCACCAAAATATTTCAAAACCCGTCAAAACTAATCAAAACATTCCGAACACCCGCCAAAACATTCCGAACACCCGCCAAAAGGAATCCAAACATTCCAAAACCTGCCAACACAATAAAAACAACTCAAGAGAATACAAAACATTCTAAAACCCAACCAAAACATTCCGAAAACCCACCAAAACATCATAAAAACAAATCAAAACCAACCAAAATATTCCGAACACCCGCCAAAATAATTTAGACCCGCAAAACTCATCAAAACTTTCTGAAAAGATGCCAAAACATTAGAAAACCAGACAGAACTGATCAAAACATTGAAAAAACTAGGCAAAACATCATAAAAACAAATCAAAACCAACCAAAAAATTCCAAAAACCTGACAAAATAGTTTAGAACCTGCCAAAACTGATCAAAACATTCTGAAAAGATGCCAAAATACTAGAAAACCAGTCAGAAGTGATCGAAACTTTCAATAACTTGCCAAAACATAATCAAAACAAATGAAAGCAAACCAAAAACATTCCAAATACCCGCCAAAATATTTGAAAACCCGCCAAAAGGAATCCAAATATTCCACAACCTGCCAAGACAATAAAAACAACACAAGAGAAAACAAAACATTCTAAAACACCACCAAAACATTCCGAAAACCCACCAAAACATCATCAAAACAAATCAAAACAAACCAAACAATAGGAGGAACACGGCAACATATTGGCAAGCAAGAGACGGAGAGCGCGGCACCTTCTAGGAGGCCAAGAAGGAAGCCGCACAACACCTGCACTGTGTCTGCAACTTTCAAACTGCTAGAAGCTAGTGGCTTGCCACTGGCCTGCCTCTTCAATTGCCATTAGCATTCCAATGGAAGCTATTCTTGGACAACTTTGCTCTGCTTGCTGCTAGTTCTGCCCCAGCCTACCATAGAGAACCTTGCTCTTCCCTTGAGGCTCTGAGATGCCAAGAACTTGTCAACTTCAAAGGGCGGGCCGGGCTACATCTACTCAGCTGCCACAGTTTCTCCTTGCTAGACCTAGTGGGAAAGCATTTTGCTGAGATGCAGAAGGCAAGAAACGCAGCATACGGAGACGCGGAGCTGTCCCAAGTGCCGCTGCCTAGGCGTCTTTCCGCAGAAGGAGCGCCCCGGAGCGCACCGCAACCGGCGCCGTCATCTCTGCGCAAAGAGCCAAAATATTTTAAAACCTGCCAAAACTAATCCAAAAATATTTTCAAACCCGCCAAAATAGAAAACCAGACAGAAGAGATCAATACATTCGAAAAAACCTGACAAAACATGATCAAGCCCACCAAAGCTAATCCAAACACACCAAAAACTGGGCTAAACAGAATCAAAACAAATCAAAACCTTCTAAAAGCCCGCCAAAATATTTCAAAACCCGTCAAAACTAATCAAAATATTCCAAATACCCGCCAAAACATTCCGAACACCCACCAAAAGGAATCCAAACATTCCAAAACCTGTCAACACAATAAAAACAACTCAAGAGAATACAAAACATTCTAAAACCCAACCAACACATTCCGAAAACCCGCCAAAACATCATAAAAACAAATCAAAACCAACCAAAATATTCCGAAAACCCGCCAAAATTATTTAGACCCGCAAAACTCATCAAAACATTCTAAAAAGATGCCAAAACATTAGAAAACCAGCCAGAACTGATCAAAACATTCAAAAAACTTGGCAAAACATCATAAAAACAAATCAAAACCAACCAAAACATTCCAAAAACCCGACAAAATAGTTTAGAACCTGCCAAAACTGATCAAAACATTCAGAAAAGATGCCAAAATACTAGAAAACCAGTCAGAAGTGATCGAAACATTCAAAAAACCCGCCAAAATATAGTAAAAACAAAGCTAAAGAAACCAAAATATTATAAACAACCTCTAAAATATCTTAAAACCCGCCAAAACTGATCAAAACATTCTGAAAATCGGCCAACATATTAGAAAACCAGCCAGAACTGATCAAACAAAAAAAAAACCCTTGCCAAAACATAACAAAAAAAAATGAAAACCAAGCAAAACCTTCCAAATACATGCCAAAATATTTTAAACTAGACAAAACAAATCAAAACATTCCAAAACCCACAAAATAATATTAAAAAGAAATCAAAACCAACCAAAACATTCTAGAAAACCGACCAAAACATTCTGAAAACCCGCAAAATCAAAATAAAAACAAATCAAAACCAAGCAAAACATTCCAAAAACCTGACAAAATAGTTTAGAACCCGCCAAAACTGACCAAAACATTCTGAAAAGATGCCAAAATACTAGAAAACCAGTCAGAAGTGATCAAAACATTCAATAACTTGCCAAAACATAATCAAAACAAATGAAAGCAAACCCAAACATTCCAAATACCCGCCAAAATATTTTAAAACCCGCCAAAAGGAATCCAAACATTCCACAACCTGCCAACACAATAAAAACAACACAAGAGAAAACAAAACATTCTAAAACACCACCAAAACATTCCGAAAACCCGCCAAAACATCATAAAAACAAATCAAAACAAACCAAACAATAAGAGGAACACGGCAACATATTGGCAAGCAAGAGACGGAGAGCGCGGCACCTTCTAGGAGGCCAAGAAGGAAGCCGCACAACACCTGCACTGTGTCTGCAACTTTCAAACTGCTAGAAGCTAGTGGCTTGCCACTGGCCTGCCTCTTCAATTGCCATTAGCATTCCAATGGAAGCTATTCTTGGACAACTTTGCTCTGCTTGCTGCTAGTTCTGCCCCAGCCTACCATAGAGAACCTTGCTCTTGCCTTGAGGCTCTGAGATGCCAAGAACTTGTCAACTTCAAAGGGCGGGCCGGGCTACATCTACTCAGCTGCCACAGTTTCTCCTTGCTAGACCTAGTGGGAAAGCATTTTGCTGAGATGCAGAAGGCAAGAAACGCAGCATACGGAAACGCGGAGCTGTCCCAAGTGCCGCTGCCTAGGCGTCTTTCCGCAGAAGGAGCGCCCCGGAGCGCACCGCAACCGGCGCCGTCATCTCTGCGCAACGAGCCAAAATATTTTAAAACCCGCCAAAACTAATCCAAAAATATTTTCAAACCCGCCAAAATAGAAAACCAGACAGAAGAGATCAATACATTCGAAAAAACCTGACAAAACATGATCAAGCCCACCAAAGCTAATCCAAACACACCAAAAACTGGGCTAAACAGAATCAAAACAAATCAAAACAAATCGAAACCTTCTAAAAACCCACCAAAATATTTCAAAACCCGTCAAAACTAATCAAAACATTCCGAACACCCGCCAAAACATTCCGAACACCCGCCAAAAGGAATCCAAACATTCCAAAACCTGCCAACACAATAAAAACAACTCAAGAGAATACAAAACATTCTAAAACCCAACCAAAACATTCCGAAAACCCACCAAAACATCATAAAAACAAATCAAAACCAACCAAAATATTCCGAACACCCGCCAAAATAATTTAGACCCGCAAAACTCATCAAAACTTTCTGAAAAGATGCCAAAACATTAGAAAACCAGACAGAACTGATCAAAACATTGAAAAAACTAGGCAAAACATCATAAAAACAAATCAAAACCAACCAAAAAATTCCAAAAACCTGACAAAATAGTTTAGAACCTGCCAAAACTGATCAAAACATTCGGAAAAGATGCCAAAATACTAGAAAACCAGTCAGAAGTGATCGAAACTTTCAATAACTTGCCAAAACATAATCAAAACAAATGAAAGCAAACCAAAAACATTCCAAATACCCGCCAAAATATTTGAAAACCCGCCAAAAGGAATCCAAATATTCCACAACCTGCCAAGACAATAAAAACAGCACAAGAGAAAACAAAACATTCTAAAACACCACCAAAACATTCCGAAAACCCGCCAAACATCATAAAAACAAATCAAAACAAACCAAACAATAGGAGGAACACGGCAACATATTGGCAAGCAAGAGACGGAGAGCGCGGCACCTTCTAGGAGGCCAAGAAGGAAGCCGCACAACACCTGCACTGTGTCTGCAACTTTCAAACTGCTAGAAGCTAGTGGCTTGCCACTGGCCTGCCTCTTCAATTGCCATTAGCATTCCAATGGAAGCTATTCTTGGACAACTTTGCTCTGCTTGCTGCTAGTTCTGCCCCAGCCTACCATAGAGAACCTTGCTCTTGCCTTGAGGCTCTGAGATGCCAAGAACTTGTCAACTTCAAAGGGCGGGCCGGGCTACATCTACTCAGCTGCCACAGTTTCTCCTTGCTAGACCTAGTGGGAAAGCATTTTGCTGAGATGCAGAAGGCAAGAAACGCAGCATACGGAGACGCGGAGCTGTCCCAAGTGCCGCTGCCTAGGCGTCTTTCCGCAGAAGGAGCGCCCCGGAGCGCACCGCAACCGGCGCCGTCATCTCTGCGCAAAGAGCCAAAATATTTTAAAACCCGCCAAAACTAATCCAAAAATATTTTCAAACCCGCCAAAATAGAAAACCAGACAGAAGAGATCAATACATTCGAAAAAACCTGACAAAACATGATCAAGCCCACCAAAGCTAATCCAAACACACCAAAAACTGGGCTAAACAGAATCAAAACAAATCAAAACAAATCGAAACCTTCTAAAAACCCACCAAAATATTTCAAAACCCGTCAAAACTAATCAAAACATTCCGAACACCCGCCAAAACATTCCGAACACCCGCCAAAAGGAATCCAAACATTCCAAAACCTGCCAACACAATAAAAACAACTCAAGAGAATACAAAACATTCTAAAACCCAACCAAAACATTCCGAAAACCCACCAAAACATCATAAAAACAAATCAAAACCAACCAAAATATTCCGAAAACCCGCCAAAATAATTTAGACCCGCAAAACTCATCAAAACTTTCTGAAAAGATGCCAAAACATTAGAAAACCAGACAGAACTGATCAAAACATTGAAAAAACTAGGCAAAACATCATAAAAACAAATCAAAACCAACCAAAAAATTCCAAAAACCTGACAAAATAGTTTAGAACCTGCTAAAACTGATCAAAACATTCTGAAAAGATGCCAAAATACTAGAAAACCAGTCAGAAGTGATCGAAACTTTCAATAACTTGCCAAAACATAATCAAAACAAATGAAAGCAAACCAAAAACATTCCAAATACCCGCCAAAATATTTGAAAACCCGCCAAAAGGAATCCAAATATTCCACAACCTGCCAAGACAATAAAAACAACACAAGAGAAAACAAAACATTCTAAAACACCACCAAAACATTCCGAAAACCCACCAAAACATCATCAAAACAAATCAAAACAAACCAAACAATAGGAGGAACACGGCAACATATTGGCAAGCAAGAGACGGAGAGCGCGGCACCTTCTAGGAGGCCAAGAAGGAAGCCGCACAACACCTGCACTGTGTCTGCAACTTTCAAACTGCTAGAAGCTAGTGGCTTGCCACTGGCCTGCCTCTTCAATTGCCATTAGCATTCCAATGGAAGCTATTCTTGGACAACTTTGCTCTGCTTGCTGCTAGTTCTGCCCCAGCCTACCATAGAGAACCTTGCTCTTGCCTTGAGGCTCTGAGATGCCAAGAACTTGTCAACTTCAAAGGGCGGGCCGGGCTACATCTACTCAGCTGCCACAGTTTCTCCTTGCTAGACCTAGTGGGAAAGCATTTTGCTGAGATGCAGAAGGCAAGAAACGCAGCATACGGAGACGCGGAGCTGTCCCAAGTGCCGCTGCCTAGGCGTCTTTCCGCAGAAGGAGCGCCCCGGAGCGCACCGCAACCGGCGCCGTCATCTCTGCGCAAAGAGCCAAAATATTTTAAAACCTGCCAAAACTAATCCAAAAATATTTTCAAACCCGCCAAAATAGAAAACCAGACAGAAGAGATCAATACATTCGAAAAAACCTGACAAAACATGATCAAGCCCACCAAAGCTAATCCAAACACACCAAAAACTGGGCTAAACAGAATCAAAACAAATCAAAACCTTCTAAAAGCCCGCCAAAATATTTCAAAACCCGTCAAAACTAATCAAAATATTCCAAATACCCGCCAAAACATTCCGAACACCCACCAAAAGGAATCCAAACATTCCAAAACCTGTCAACACAATAAAAACAACTCAAGAGAATACAAAACATTCTAAAACCCAACCAACACATTCCGAAAACCCGCCAAAACATCATAAAAACAAATCAAAACCAACCAAAATATTCCGAAAACCCGCCAAAATTATTTAGACCCGCAAAACTCATCAAAACATTCTAAAAAGATGCCAAAACATTAGAAAACCAGACAGAACTGATCAAAACATTCAAAAAACTTGGCAAAACATCATAAAAACAAATCAAAACCAACCAAAACATTCCAAAAACCCGACAAAATAGTTTAGAACCTGCCAAAACTGATCAAAACATTCGGAAAAGATGCCAAAATACTAGAAAACCAGTCAGAAGTGATCGAAACATTCAAAAAACCCGCCAAAATATAGTAAAAACAAAGCTAAAGAAACCAAAATATTATAAACAACCTCTAAAATATCTTAAAACCCGCCAAAACTGATCAAAACATTCTGAAAATCGGCCAACATATTAGAAAACCAGCCAGAACTGATCAAACAAAAAAAAAACCCTTGCCAAAACATAACAAAAAAAAATGAAAACCAAGCAAAACCTTCCAAATACATGCCAAAATATTTTAAACTAGACAAAACAAATCAAAACATTCCAAAACCCACAAAATAATATTAAAAAGAAATCAAAACCAACCAAAACATTCTAGAAAACCGACCAAAACATTCTGAAAACCCGCAAAATCAAAATAAAAACAAATCAAAACCAAGCAAAACATTCCAAAAACCCAACAAAATAGTTTAGAACCCGCCAAAACTGACCAAAACATTCTGAAAAGATGCCAAAATACTAGAAAACCAGTCAGAAGTGATCAAAACATTCAATAACTTGCCAAAACATAATCAAAACAAATGAAAGCAAACCCAAACATTCCAAATACCCGCCAAAATATTTGAAAACCCGCCAAAAGGAATCCAAACGTTCCACAACCTGCCAACACAATAAAAACAACACAAGAGAAAACAAAACATTCTAAAACACCACCAAAACATTCCGAAAACCCGCCAAAACATCATCAAAACAAATCAAAACAAACCAAACAATAAGAGGAACACGGCAACATATTGGCAAGCAAGAGACGGAGAGCGCGGCACCTTCTAGGAGGCCAAGAAGGAAGCCGCACAACACCTGCACTGTGTCTGCAACTTTCAAACTGCTAGAAGCTAGTGGCTTGCCACTGGCCTGCCTCTTCAATTGCCATTAGCATTCCAATGGAAGCTATTCTTGGACAACTTTGCTCTGCTTGCTGCTAGTTCTGCCCCAGCCTACCATAGATAACCTTGCTCTTGCCTTGAGGCTCTGAGATGCCAAGAACTTGTCAACTTCAAAGGGCGGGCCGGGCTACATCTACTCAGCTGCCACAGTTTCTCCTTGCTAGACCTAGTGGGAAAGCATTTTGCTGAGATGCAGAAGGCAAGAAACGCAGCATACGGAAACGCGGAGCTGTCCCAAGTGCCGCTGCCTAGGCGTCTTTCCGCAGAAGGAGCGCCCCGGAGCGCACCGCAACCGGCGCCGTCATGTCTGCGCAACGAGCCAAAATATTTTCAAACCCGCCAAAACTAATCCAAAAATATTTTCAAACCCGCCAAAATAGAAAACCAGACAGAAGAGATCAATACATTCGAAAAAACCTGACAAAACATGATCAAGCCCACCAAAGCTAATCCAAACACACCAAAAACTGGGCTAAACAGAATCAAAACAAATCAAAACAAATCGAAACCTTCTAAAAACCCACCAAAATATTTCAAAACCCGTCAAAACTAATCAAAACATTCCGAACACCCGCCAAAACATTCCGAACACCCGCCAAAAGGAATCCAAACATTCCAAAACCTGCCAACACAATAAAAACAACTCAAGAGAATACAAAACATTCTAAAACCCAACCAAAACATTCCGAAAACCCACCAAAACATCATAAAAACAAATCAAAACCAACCAAAATATTCCGAACACCCGCCAAAATAATTTAGACCCGCAAAACTCATCAAAACTTTCTGAAAAGATGCCAAAACATTAGAAAACCAGACAGAACTGATCAAAACATTGAAAAAACTAGGCAAAACATCATAAAAACAAATCAAAACCAACCAAAAAATTCCAAAAACCTGACAAAATAGTTTAGAACCTGCCAAAACTGATCAAAACATTCTGAAAAGATGCCAAAATACTAGAAAACCAGTCAGAAGTGATCGAAACTTTCAATAACTTGCCAAAACATAATCAAAACAAATGAAAGCAAACCAAAAACATTCCAAATACCCGCCAAAATATTTGAAAACCCGCCAAAAGGAATCCAAATATTCCACAACCTGCCAAGACAATAAAAACAACACAAGAGAAAACAAAACATTCTAAAACACCACCAAAACATTCCGAAAACCCACCAAAACATCATCAAAACAAATCAAAACAAACCAAACAATAGGAGGAACACGGCAACATATTGGCAAGCAAGAGACGGAGAGCGCGGCACCTTCTAGGAGGCCAAGAAGGAAGCCGCACAACACCTGCACTGTGTCTGCAACTTTCAAACTGCTAGAAGCTAGTGGCTTGCCACTGGCCTGCCTCTTCAATTGCCATTAGCATTCCAATGGAAGCTATTCTTGGACAACTTTGCTCTGCTTGCTGCTAGTTCTGCCCCAGCCTACCATAGAGAACCTTGCTCTTCCCTTGAGGCTCTGAGATGCCAAGAACTTGTCAACTTCAAAGGGCGGGCCGGGCTACATCTACTCAGCTGCCACAGTTTCTCCTTGCTAGACCTAGTGGGAAAGCATTTTGCTGAGATGCAGAAGGCAAGAAACGCAGCATACGGAGACGCGGAGCTGTCCCAAGTGCCGCTGCCTAGGCGTCTTTCCGCAGAAGGAGCGCCCCGGAGCGCACCGCAACCGGCGCCGTCATCTCTGCGCAAAGAGCCAAAATATTTTAAAACCTGCCAAAACTAATCCAAAAATATTTTCAAACCCGCCAAAATAGAAAACCAGACAGAAGAGATCAATACATTCGAAAAAACCTGACAAAACATGATCAAGCCCACCAAAGCTAATCCAAACACACCAAAAACTGGGCTAAACAGAATCAAAACAAATCAAAACCTTCTAAAAGCCCGCCAAAATATTTCAAAACCCGTCAAAACTAATCAAAATATTCCAAATACCCGCCAAAACATTCCGAACACCCACCAAAAGGAATCCAAACATTCCAAAACCTGTCAACACAATAAAAACAACTCAAGAGAATACAAAACATTCTAAAACCCAACCAACACATTCCGAAAACCCGCCAAAACATCATAAAAACAAATCAAAACCAACCAAAATATTCCGAAAACCCGCCAAAATTATTTAGACCCGCAAAACTCATCAAAACATTCTAAAAAGATGCCAAAACATTAGAAAACCAGCCAGAACTGATCAAAACATTCAAAAAACTTGGCAAAACATCATAAAAACAAATCAAAACCAACCAAAACATTCCAAAAACCCGACAAAATAGTTTAGAACCTGCCAAAACTGATCAAAACATTCGGAAAAGATGCCAAAATACTAGAAAACCAGTCAGAAGTGATCGAAACATTCAAAAAACCCGCCAAAATATAGTAAAAACAAAGCTAAAGAAACCAAAATATTATAAACAACCTCTAAAATATCTTAAAACCCGCCAAAACTGATCAAAACATTCTGAAAATCGGCCAACATATTAGAAAACCAGCCAGAACTGATCAAACAAAAAAAAAACCCTTGCCAAAACATAACAAAAAAAAATGAAAACCAAGCAAAACCTTCCAAATACATGCCAAAATATTTTAAACTAGACAAAACAAATCAAAACATTCCAAAACCCACAAAATAATATTAAAAAGAAATCAAAACCAACCAAAACATTCTAGAAAACCAACCAAAACATTCTGAAAACCCGCAAAATCAAAATAAAAACAAATCAAAACCAAGCAAAACATTCCAAAAACCTGACAAAATAGTTTAGAACCCGCCAAAACTGACCAAAACATTCTGAAAAGATGCCAAAATACTAGAAAACCAGTCAGAAGTGATCAAAACATTCAATAACTTGCCAAAACATAATCAAAACAAATGAAAGCAAACCCAAACATTCCAAATACCCGCCAAAATATTTTAAAACCCGCCAAAAGGAATCCAAACATTCCACAACCTGCCAACACAATAAAAACAACACAAGAGAAAACAAAACATTCTAAAACACCACCAAAACATTCCGAAAACCCGCCAAAACATCATAAAAACAAATCAAAACAAACCAAACAATAAGAGGAACACGGCAACATATTGGCAAGCAAGAGACGGAGAGCGCGGCACCTTCTAGGAGGCCAAGAAGGAAGCCGCACAACACCTGCACTGTGTCTGCAACTTTCAAACTGCTAGAAGCTAGTGGCTTGCCACTGGCCTGCCTCTTCAATTGCCATTAGCATTCCAATGGAAGCTATTCTTGGACAACTTTGCTCTGCTTGCTGCTAGTTCTGCCCCAGCCTACCATAGAGAACCTTGCTCTTGCCTTGAGGCTCTGAGATGCCAAGAACTTGTCAACTTCAAAGGGCGGGCCGGGCTACATCTACTCAGCTGCCACAGTTTCTCCTTGCTAGACCTAGTGGGAAAGCATTTTGCTGAGATGCAGAAGGCAAGAAACGCAGCATACGGAAACGCGGAGCTGTCCCAAGTGCCGCTGCCTAGGCGTCTTTCCGCAGAAGGAGCGCCCCGGAGCGCACCGCAACCGGCGCCGTCATCTCTGCGCAACGAGCCAAAATATTTTAAAACCCGCCAAAACTAATCCAAAAATATTTTCAAACCCGCCAAAATAGAAAACCAGACAGAAGAGATCAATACATTCGAAAAAACCTGACAAAACATGATCAAGCCCACCAAAGCTAATCCAAACACACCAAAAACTGGGCTAAACAGAATCAAAACAAATCAAAACAAATCGAAACCTTCTAAAAACCCACCAAAATATTTCAAAACCCGTCAAAACTAATCAAAACATTCCGAACACCCGCCAAAACATTCCGAACACCCGCCAAAAGGAATCCAAACATTCCAAAACCTGCCAACACAATAAAAACAACTCAAGAGAATACAAAACATTCTAAAACCCAACCAAAACATTCCGAAAACCCACCAAAACATCATAAAAACAAATCAAAACCAACCAAAATATTCCGAACACCCGCCAAAATAATTTAGACCCGCAAAACTCATCAAAACTTTCTGAAAAGATGCCAAAACATTAGAAAACCAGACAGAACTGATCAAAACATTGAAAAAACTAGGCAAAACATCATAAAAACAAATCAAAACCAACCAAAAAATTCCAAAAACCTGACAAAATAGTTTAGAACCTGCCAAAACTGATCAAAACATTCTGAAAAGATGCCAAAATACTAGAAAACCAGTCAGAAGTGATCGAAACTTTCAATAACTTGCCAAAACATAATCAAAACAAATGAAAGCAAACCAAAAACATTCCAAATACCCGCCAAAATATTTGAAAACCCGCCAAAAGGAATCCAAATATTCCACAACCTGCCAAGACAATAAAAACAGCACAAGAGAAAACAAAACATTCTAAAACACCACCAAAACATTCCGAAAACCCGCCAAACATCATAAAAACAAATCAAAACAAACCAAACAATAGGAGGAACACGGCAACATATTGGCAAGCAAGAGACGGAGAGCGCGGCACCTTCTAGGAGGCCAAGAAGGAAGCCGCACAACACCTGCACTGTGTCTGCAACTTTCAAACTGCTAGAAGCTAGTGGCTTGCCACTGGCCTGCCTCTTCAATTGCCATTAGCATTCCAATGGAAGCTATTCTTGGACAACTTTGCTCTGCTTGCTGCTAGTTCTGCCCCAGCCTACCATAGAGAACCTTGCTCTTGCCTTGAGGCTCTGAGATGCCAAGAACTTGTCAACTTCAAAGGGCGGGCCGGGCTACATCTACTCAGCTGCCACAGTTTCTCCTTGCTAGACCTAGTGGGAAAGCATTTTGCTGAGATGCAGAAGGCAAGAAACGCAGCATACGGAGACGCGGAGCTGTCCCAAGTGCCGCTGCCTAGGCGTCTTTCCGCAGAAGGAGCGCCCCGGAGCGCACCGCAACCGGCGCCGTCATCTCTGCGCAAAGAGCCAAAATATTTTAAAACCCGCCAAAACTAATCCAAAAATATTTTCAAACCCGCCAAAATAGAAAACCAGACAGAAGAGATCAATACATTCGAAAAAACCTGACAAAACATGATCAAGCCCACCAAAGCTAATCCAAACACACCAAAAACTGGGCTAAACAGAATCAAAACAAATCAAAACAAATCGAAACCTTCTAAAAACCCACCAAAATATTTCAAAACCCGTCAAAACTAATCAAAACATTCCGAACACCCGCCAAAACATTCCGAACACCCGCCAAAAGGAATCCAAACATTCCAAAACCTGCCAACACAATAAAAACAACTCAAGAGAATACAAAACATTCTAAAACCCAACCAACACATTCCGAAAACCCGCCAAAACATCATAAAAACAAATCAAAACCAACCAAAATATTCCGAAAACCCGCCAAAATTATTTAGACCCGCAAAACTCATCAAAACATTCTAAAAAGATGCCAAAACATTAGAAAACCAGCCAGAACTGATCAAAACATTGAAAAAACTAGGCAAAACATCATAAAAACAAATCAAAACCAACCAAAACATTCCAAAAACCCGACAAAATAGTTTAGAACCTGCCAAAACTGATCAAAACATTCGGAAAAGATGCCAAAATACTAGAAAACCAGTCAGAAGTGATCGAAACATTCAAAAAACCCGCCAAAATATAGTAAAAACAAAGCTAAAGAAACCAAAATATTATAAACAACCTCTAAAATATCTTAAAACCTGCCAAAACTGATCAAAACATTCTGAAAATCGGCCAACATATTAGAAAACCAGCCAGAACTGATCAAACAAAAAAAAAACCCTTGCCAAAACATAACAAAAAAAAATGAAAACCAAGCAAAACCTTCCAAATACATGCCAAAATATTTTAAACTAGACAAAACAAATCAAAACATTCCAAAACCCACAAAATAATATTAAAAAGAAATCAAAACCAACCAAAACATTCTAGAAAACCGACCAAAACATTCTGAAAACCCGCAAAATCAAAATAAAAACAAATCAAAACCAAGCAAAACATTCCAAAAACCCAACAAAATAGTTTAGAACCCGCCAAAACTGACCAAAACATTCTGAAAAGATGCCAAAATACTAGAAAACCAGTCAGAAGTGATCAAAACATTCAATAACTTGCCAAAACATAATCAAAACAAATGAAAGCAAACCCAAACATTCCAAATACCCGCCAAAATATTTTAAAACCCGCCAAAAGGAATCCAAACGTTCCACAACCTGCCAACACAATAAAAACAACACAAGAGAAAACAAAACATTCTAAAACACCACCAAAACATTCCGAAAACCCGCCAAAACATCATCAAAACAAATCAAAACAAACCAAACAATAAGAGGAACACGGCAACATATTGGCAAGCAAGAGACGGAGAGCGCGGCACCTTCTAGGAGGCCAAGAAGGAAGCCGCACAACACCTGCACTGTGTCTGCAACTTTCAAACTGCTAGAAGCTAGTGGCTTGCCACTGGCCTGCCTCTTCAATTGCCATTAGCATTCCAATGGAAGCTATTCTTGGACAACTTTGCTCTGCTTGCTGCTAGTTCTGCCCCAGCCTACCATAGAGAACCTTGCTCTTGCCTTGAGGCTCTGAGATGCCAAGAACTTGTCAACTTCAAAGGGCGGGCCGGGCTACATCTACTCAGCTGCCACAGTTTCTCCTTGCTAGACCTAGTGGGAAAGCATTTTGCTGAGATGCAGAAGGCAAGAAACGCAGCATACGGAAACGCGGAGCTGTCCCAAGTGCCGCTGCCTAGGCGTCTTTCCGCAGAAGGAGCGCCCCGGAGCGCACCGCAACCGGCGCCGTCATGTCTGCGCAACGAGCCAAAATATTTTAAAACCCGCCAAAACTAATCCAAAAATATTTTCAAACCCGCCAAAATAGAAAACCAGACAGAAGAGATCAATACATTCGAAAAAACCTGACAAAACATGATCAAGCCCATCAAAGCTAACCCAAACACACCAAAAACTGGGCTAAACAGAATCAAAACAAATCAAAACAAATCGAAACCTTCTAAAAACCCACCAAAATATTTCAAAACCCGTCAAAACTAATCAAAACATTCCGAACACCCGCCAAAACATTCCGAACACCCGCCAAAAGGAATCCAAACATTCCAAAACCTGCCAACACAATAAAAACAACTCAAGAGAATACAAAACATTCTAAAACCCAACCAAAACATTCCGAAAACCCACCAAAACATCATAAAAACAAATCAAAACCAACCAAAATATTCCGAACACCCGCCAAAATAATTTAGACCCGCAAAACTCATCAAAACTTTCTGAAAAGATGCCAAAACATTAGAAAACCAGACAGAACTGATCAAAACATTGAAAAAACTAGGCAAAACATCATAAAAACAAATCAAAACCAACCAAAAAATTCCAAAAACCTGACAAAATAGTTTAGAACCTGCCAAAACTGATCAAAACATTCTGAAAAGATGCCAAAATACTAGAAAACCAGTCAGAAGTGATCGAAACTTTCAATAACTTGCCAAAACATAATCAAAACAAATGAAAGCAAACCAAAAACATTCCAAATACCCGCCAAAATATTTGAAAACCCGCCAAAAGGAATCCAAATATTCCACAACCTGCCAAGACAATAAAAACAACACAAGAGAAAACAAAACATTCTAAAACACCACCAAAACATTCCGAAAACCCACCAAAACATCATCAAAACAAATCAAAACAAACCAAACAATAGGAGGAACACGGCAACATATTGGCAAGCAAGAGACGGAGAGCGCGGCACCTTCTAGGAGGCCAAGAAGGAAGCCGCACAACACCTGCACTGTGTCTGCAACTTTCAAACTGCTAGAAGCTAGTGGCTTGCCACTGGCCTGCCTCTTCAATTGCCATTAGCATTCCAATGGAAGCTATTCTTGGACAACTTTGCTCTGCTTGCTGCTAGTTCTGCCCCAGCCTACCATAGAGAACCTTGCTCTTCCCTTGAGGCTCTGAGATGCCAAGAACTTGTCAACTTCAAAGGGCGGGCCGGGCTACATCTACTCAGCTGCCACAGTTTCTCCTTGCTAGACCTAGTGGGAAAGCATTTTGCTGAGATGCAGAAGGCAAGAAACGCAGCATACGGAGACGCGGAGCTGTCCCAAGTGCCGCTGCCTAGGCGTCTTTCCGCAGAAGGAGCGCCCCGGAGCGCACCGCAACCGGCGCCGTCATCTCTGCGCAAAGAGCCAAAATATTTTAAAACCTGCCAAAACTAATCCAAAAATATTTTCAAACCCGCCAAAATAGAAAACCAGACAGAAGAGATCAATACATTCGAAAAAACCTGACAAAACATGATCAAGCCCACCAAAGCTAATCCAAACACACCAAAAACTGGGCTAAACAGAATCAAAACAAATCAAAACCTTCTAAAAGCCCGCCAAAATATTTCAAAACCCGTCAAAACTAATCAAAATATTCCAAATACCCGCCAAAACATTCCGAACACCCACCAAAAGGAATCCAAACATTCCAAAACCTGTCAACACAATAAAAACAACTCAAGAGAATACAAAACATTCTAAAACCCAACCAACACATTCCGAAAACCCGCCAAAACATCATAAAAACAAATCAAAACCAACCAAAATATTCCGAAAACCCGCCAAAATTATTTAGACCCGCAAAACTCATCAAAACATTCTAAAAAGATGCCAAAACATTAGAAAACCAGCCAGAACTGATCAAAACATTCAAAAAACTTGGCAAAACATCATAAAAACAAATCAAAACCAACCAAAACATTCCAAAAACCCGACAAAATAGTTTAGAACCTGCCAAAACTGATCAAAACATTCAGAAAAGATGCCAAAATACTAGAAAACCAGTCAGAAGTGATCGAAACATTCAAAAAACCCGCCAAAATATAGTAAAAACAAAGCTAAAGAAACCAAAATATTATAAACAACCTCTAAAATATCTTAAAACCCGCCAAAACTGATCAAAACATTCTGAAAATCGGCCAACATATTAGAAAACCAGCCAGAACTGATCAAACAAAAAAAAAACCCTTGCCAAAACATAACAAAAAAAAATGAAAACCAAGCAAAACCTTCCAAATACATGCCAAAATATTTTAAACTAGACAAAACAAATCAAAACATTCCAAAACCCACAAAATAATATTAAAAAGAAATCAAAACCAACCAAAACATTCTAGAAAACCGACCAAAACATTCTGAAAACCCGCAAAATCAAAATAAAAACAAATCAAAACCAAGCAAAACATTCCAAAAACCTGACAAAATAGTTTAGAACCCGCCAAAACTGACCAAAACATTCTGAAAAGATGCCAAAATACTAGAAAACCAGTCAGAAGTGATCAAAACATTCAATAACTTGCCAAAACATAATCAAAACAAATGAAAGCAAACCCAAACATTCCAAATACCCGCCAAAATATTTTAAAACCCGCCAAAAGGAATCCAAACATTCCACAACCTGCCAACACAATAAAAACAACACAAGAGAAAACAAAACATTCTAAAACACCACCAAAACATTCCGAAAACCCGCCAAAACATCATAAAAACAAATCAAAACAAACCAAACAATAAGAGGAACACGGCAACATATTGGCAAGCAAGAGACGGAGAGCGCGGCACCTTCTAGGAGGCCAAGAAGGAAGCCGCACAACACCTGCACTGTGTCTGCAACTTTCAAACTGCTAGAAGCTAGTGGCTTGCCACTGGCCTGCCTCTTCAATTGCCATTAGCATTCCAATGGAAGCTATTCTTGGACAACTTTGCTCTGCTTGCTGCTAGTTCTGCCCCAGCCTACCATAGAGAACCTTGCTCTTGCCTTGAGGCTCTGAGATGCCAAGAACTTGTCAACTTCAAAGGGCGGGCCGGGCTACATCTACTCAGCTGCCACAGTTTCTCCTTGCTAGACCTAGTGGGAAAGCATTTTGCTGAGATGCAGAAGGCAAGAAACGCAGCATACGGAAACGCGGAGCTGTCCCAAGTGCCGCTGCCTAGGCGTCTTTCCGCAGAAGGAGCGCCCCGGAGCGCACCGCAACCGGCGCCGTCATCTCTGCGCAACGAGCCAAAATATTTTAAAACCCGCCAAAACTAATCCAAAAATATTTTCAAACCCGCCAAAATAGAAAACCAGACAGAAGAGATCAATACATTCGAAAAAACCTGACAAAACATGATCAAGCCCACCAAAGCTAATCCAAACACACCAAAAACTGGGCTAAACAGAATCAAAACAAATCAAAACAAATCGAAACCTTCTAAAAACCCACCAAAATATTTCAAAACCCGTCAAAACTAATCAAAACATTCCGAACACCCGCCAAAACATTCCGAACACCCGCCAAAAGGAATCCAAACATTCCAAAACCTGCCAACACAATAAAAACAACTCAAGAGAATACAAAACATTCTAAAACCCAACCAAAACATTCCGAAAACCCACCAAAACATCATAAAAACAAATCAAAACCAACCAAAATATTCCGAACACCCGCCAAAATAATTTAGACCCGCAAAACTCATCAAAACTTTCTGAAAAGATGCCAAAACATTAGAAAACCAGACAGAACTGATCAAAACATTGAAAAAACTAGGCAAAACATCATAAAAACAAATCAAAACCAACCAAAAAATTCCAAAAACCTGACAAAATAGTTTAGAACCTGCCAAAACTGATCAAAACATTCTGAAAAGATGCCAAAATACTAGAAAACCAGTCAGAAGTGATCGAAACTTTCAATAACTTGCCAAAACATAATCAAAACAAATGAAAGCAAACCAAAAACATTCCAAATACCCGCCAAAATATTTGAAAACCCGCCAAAAGGAATCCAAATATTCCACAACCTGCCAAGACAATAAAAACAGCACAAGAGAAAACAAAACATTCTAAAACACCACCAAAACATTCCGAAAACCCGCCAAACATCATAAAAACAAATCAAAACAAACCAAACAATAGGAGGAACACGGCAACATATTGGCAAGCAAGAGACGGAGAGCGCGGCACCTTCTAGGAGGCCAAGAAGGAAGCCGCACAACACCTGCACTGTGTCTGCAACTTTCAAACTGCTAGAAGCTAGTGGCTTGCCACTGGCCTGCCTCTTCAATTGCCATTAGCATTCCAATGGAAGCTATTCTTGGACAACTTTGCTCTGCTTGCTGCTAGTTCTGCCCCAGCCTACCATAGAGAACCTTGCTCTTGCCTTGAGGCTCTGAGATGCCAAGAACTTGTCAACTTCAAAGGGCGGGCCGGGCTACATCTACTCAGCTGCCACAGTTTCTCCTTGCTAGACCTAGTGGGAAAGCATTTTGCTGAGATGCAGAAGGCAAGAAACGCAGCATACGGAGACGCGGAGCTGTCCCAAGTGCCGCTGCCTAGGCGTCTTTCCGCAGAAGGAGCGCCCCGGAGCGCACCGCAACCGGCGCCGTCATCTCTGCGCAAAGAGCCAAAATATTTTAAAACCCGCCAAAACTAATCCAAAAATATTTTCAAACCCGCCAAAATAGAAAACCAGACAGAAGAGATCAATACATTCGAAAAAACCTGACAAAACATGATCAAGCCCACCAAAGCTAATCCAAACACACCAAAAACTGGGCTAAACAGAATCAAAACAAATCAAAACAAATCGAAACCTTCTAAAAACCCACCAAAATATTTCAAAACCCGTCAAAACTAATCAAAACATTCCGAACACCCGCCAAAACATTCCGAACACCCGCCAAAAGGAATCCAAACATTCCAAAACCTGCCAACACAATAAAAACAACTCAAGAGAATACAAAACATTCTAAAACCCAACCAAAACATTCCGAAAACCCACCAAAACATCATAAAAACAAATCAAAACCAACCAAAATATTCCGAAAACCCGCCAAAATAATTTAGACCCGCAAAACTCATCAAAACTTTCTGAAAAGATGCCAAAACATTAGAAAACCAGACAGAACTGATCAAAACATTGAAAAAACTAGGCAAAACATCATAAAAACAAATCAAAACCAACCAAAAAATTCCAAAAACCTGACAAAATAGTTTAGAACCTGCTAAAACTGATCAAAACATTCTGAAAAGATGCCAAAATACTAGAAAACCAGTCAGAAGTGATCGAAACTTTCAATAACTTGCCAAAACATAATCAAAACAAATGAAAGCAAACCAAAACATTCCAAATACCCGCCAAAATATTTGAAAACCCGCCAAAAGGAATCCAAATATTCCACAACCTGCCAAGACAATAAAAACAACACAAGAGAAAACAAAACATTCTAAAACACCACCAAAACATTCCGAAAACCCACCAAAACATCATCAAAACAAATCAAAACAAACCAAACAATAGGAGGAACACGGCAACATATTGGCAAGCAAGAGACGGAGAGCGCGGCACCTTCTAGGAGGCCAAGAAGGAAGCCGCACAACACCTGCACTGTGTCTGCAACTTTCAAACTGCTAGAAGCTAGTGGCTTGCCACTGGCCTGCCTCTTCAATTGCCATTAGCATTCCAATGGAAGCTATTCTTGGACAACTTTGCTCTGCTTGCTGCTAGTTCTGCCCCAGCCTACCATAGAGAACCTTGCTCTTGCCTTGAGGCTCTGAGATGCCAAGAACTTGTCAACTTCAAAGGGCGGGCCGGGCTACATCTACTCAGCTGCCACAGTTTCTCCTTGCTAGACCTAGTGGGAAAGCATTTTGCTGAGATGCAGAAGGCAAGAAACGCAGCATACGGAGACGCGGAGCTGTCCCAAGTGCCGCTGCCTAGGCGTCTTTCCGCAGAAGGAGCGCCCCGGAGCGCACCGCAACCGGCGCCGTCATCTCTGCGCAAAGAGCCAAAATATTTTCAAACCCGCCAAAACTAATCCAAAAATATTTTCAAACCCGCCAAAATAGAAAACCAGACAGAAGAGATCAATACATTCGAAAAAACCTGACAAAACATGATCAAGCCCACCAAAGCTAATCCAAACACACCAAAAACTGGGCTAAACAGAATCAAAACAAATCAAAACCTTCTAAAAGCCCGCCAAAATATTTCAAAACCCGTCAAAACTAATCAAAATATTCCAAATACCCGCCAAAACATTCCGAACACCCACCAAAAGGAATCCAAACATTCCAAAACCTGTCAACACAATAAAAACAACTCAAGAGAATACAAAACATTCTAAAACCCAACCGACACATTCCGAAAACCCGCCAAAACATCATAAAAACAAATCAAAACCAACCAAAATATTCCGAAAACCCGCCAAAATTATTTAGACCCGCAAAACTCATCAAAACATTCTAAAAAGATGCCAAAACATTAGAAAACCAGCCAGAACTGATCAAAACATTCAAAAAACTTGGCAAAACATCATAAAAACAAATCAAAACCAACCAAAACATTCCAAAAACCCGACAAAATAGTTTAGAACCTGCCAAAACTGATCAAAACATTCGGAAAAGATGCCAAAATACTAGAAAACCAGTCAGAAGTGATCGAAACATTCAAAAAACCCGCCAAAATATAGTAAAAACAAAGCTAAAGAAACCAAAATATTATAAACAACCTCTAAAATATCTTAAAACCCGCCAAAACTGATCAAAACATTCTGAAAATCGGCCAACATATTAGAAAACCAGCCAGAACTGATCAAACAAAAAAAAAACCCTTGCCAAAACATAACAAAAAAAAATGAAAACCAAGCAAAACCTTCCAAATACATGCCAAAATATTTTAAACTAGACAAAACAAATCAAAACATTCCAAAACCCACAAAATAATATTAAAAAGAAATCAAAACCAACCAAAACATTCTAGAAAACCGACCAAAACATTCTGAAAACCCGCAAAATCAAAATAAAAACAAATCAAAACCAAGCAAAACATTCCAAAAACCCAACAAAATAGTTTAGAACCCGCCAAAACTGACCAAAACATTCTGAAAAGATGCCAAAATACTAGAAAACCAGTCAGAAGTGATCAAAACATTCAATAACTTGCCAAAACATAATCAAAACAAATGAAAGCAAACCCAAACATTCCAAATACCCGCCAAAATATTTTAAAACCCGCCAAAAGGAATCCAAACGTTCCACAACCTGCCAACACAATAAAAACAACACAAGAGAAAACAAAACATTCTAAAACACCACCAAAACATTCCGAAAACCCGCCAAAACATCATAAAAACAAATCAAAACAAACCAAACAATAAGAGGAACACGGCAACATATTGGCAAGCAAGAGACGGAGAGCGCGGCACCTTCTAGGAGGCCAAGAAGGAAGCTGCACAACACCTGCACTGTGTCTGCAACTTTCAAACTGCTAGAAGCTAGTGGCTTGCCACTGGCCTGCCTCTTCAATTGCCATTAGCATTCCAATGGAAGCTATTCTTGGACAACTTTGCTCTGCTTGCTGCTAGTTCTGCCCCAGCCTACCATAGATAACCTTGCTCTTGCCTTGAGGCTCTGAGATGCCAAGAACTTGTCAACTTCAAAGGGTGGGCCGGGCTACATCTACTCAGCTGCCACAGTTTCTCCTTGCTAGACCTAGTGGGAAAGCATTTTGCTGAGATGCAGAAGGCAAGAAACGCAGCATACGGAAACGCGGAGCTGTCCCAAGTGCCGCTCCCTAGGCGTCTTTCCGCAGAAGGAGCGCCCCGGAGCGCACCGCAACCGGCGCCGTCATCTCTGCGCAAAGAGCCAAAATATTTTAAAACCCGCCAAAACTAATCCAAAAATATTTTCAAACCCGCCAAAATAGAAAACCAGACAGAAGAGATCAATACATTCGAAAAAACCTGACAAAACATGATCAAGCCCATCAAAGCTAACCCAAACACACCAAAACCTGGGCTAAACAGAATCAAAACAAATCAAAACAAATCGAAGCCTTCTAAAAACCCACCAAAATATTTCAAAACCCGTCAAAACTAATCAAAACATTCCGAACACCCGCCAAAACATTCCGAACACCCGCCAAAAGGAATCCAAACATTCCAAAACCTGCCAACACAATAAAAACAACTCAAGAGAATACAAAACATTCTAAAACCCAACCAAAACATTCCGAAAACCCACCAAAACATCATAAAAAAAAAATCAAAACCAACCAAAATATTCCGAAAACCCGCCAAAATAATTTAGACCCGCAAAACTCATCAAAACTTTCTGAAAAGATGCCAAAACATTAGAAAACCAGACAGAACTGATCAAAACATTGAAAAAACTAGGCAAAACATCATAAAAACAAATCAAAACCAACCAAAACATTCCAAAAACCCGACAAAATAGTTTAGAACCTGCCAAAACTGATCAAAACATTCGGAAAAGATGCCAAAATACTAGAAAACCAGTCAGAAGTGATCGAAACTTTCAATAACTTGCCAAAACATAATCAAAACAAATGAAAGCAAACCAAAAACATTCCAAATACCCGCCAAAATATTTGAAAACCCGCCAAAAGGAATCCAAATATTCCACAACCTGCCAAGACAATAAAAACAACACAAGAGAAAACAAAACATTCTAAAACACCACCAAAACATTCCGAAAACCCACCAAAACATCATCAAAACAAATCAAAACAAACCAAACAATAGGAGGAACACGGCAACATATTGGCAAGCAAGAGACGGAGAGCGCGGCACCTTCTAGGAGGCCAAGAAGGAAGCCGCACAACACCTGCACTGTGTCTGCAACTTTCAAACTGCTAGAAGCTAGTGGCTTGCCACTGGCCTGCCTCTTCAATTGCCATTAGCATTCCAATGGAAGCTATTCTTGGACAACTTTGCTCTGCTTGCTGCTAGTTCTGCCCCAGCCTACCATAGATAACCTTGCTCTTGCCTTGAGGCTCTGAGATGCCAAGAACTTGTCAACTTCAAAGGGCGGGCCGGGCTACATCTACTCAGCTGCCACAGTTTCTCCTTGCTAGACCTAGTGGGAAAGCATTTTGCTGAGATGCAGAAGGCAAGAAACGCAGCATACGGAGACGCGGAGCTGTCCCAAGTGCCGCTGCCTAGGCGTCTTTCCGCAGAAGGAGCGCCCCGGAGCGCACCGCAACCGGCGCCGTCATCTCTGCGCAAAGAGCCAAAATATTTTAAAACCCGCCAAAACTAATCCAAAAATATTTTCAAACCCGCCAAAATAGAAAACCAGACAGAAGAGATCAATACATTCGAAAAAACCTGACAAAACATGATCAAGCCCACCAAAGCTAATCCAAACACACCAAAAACTGGGCTAAACAGAATCAAAACAAATCAAAACCTTCTAAAAGCCCGCCAAAATATTTCAAAACCCGTCAAAACTAATCAAAATATTCCAAATACCCGCCAAAACATTCCGAACACCCACCAAAAGGAATCCAAACATTCCAAAACCTGTCAACACAATAAAAACAACTCAAGAGAATACAAAACATTCTAAAACCCAACCGACACATTCCGAAAACCCGCCAAAACATCATAAAAACAAATCAAAACCAACCAAAATATTCCGAAAACCCGCCAAAATTATTTAGACCCGCAAAACTCATCAAAACATTCTAAAAAGATGCCAAAACATTAGAAAACCAGCCAGAACTGATCAAAACATTCAAAAAACTTGGCAAAACATCATAAAAACAAATCAAAACCAACCAAAACATTCCAAAAACCCGACAAAATAGTTTAGAACCTGCCAAAACTGATCAAAACATTCGGAAAAGATGCCAAAATACTAGAAAACCAGTCAGAAGTGATCGAAACATTCAAAAAACCCGCCAAAATATAGTAAAAACAAAGCTAAAGAAACCAAAATATTATAAACAACCTCTAAAATATCTTAAAACCCGCCAAAACTGATCAAAACATTCTGAAAATCGGCCAACATATTAGAAAACCAGCCAGAACTGATCAAACAAAAAAAAAACCCTTGCCAAAACATAACAAAAAAAAATGAAAACCAAGCAAAACCTTCCAAATACATGCCAAAATATTTTAAACTAGACAAAACAAATCAAAACATTCCAAAACCCACAAAATAATATTAAAAAGAAATCAAAACCAACCAAAACATTCTAGAAAACCGACCAAAACATTCTGAAAACCCGCAAAATCAAAATAAAAACAAATCAAAACCAAGCAAAACATTCCAAAAACCCAACAAAATAGTTTAGAACCCGCCAAAACTGACCAAAACATTCTGAAAAGATGCCAAAATACTAGAAAACCAGTCAGAAGTGATCAAAACATTCAATAACTTGCCAAAACATAATCAAAACAAATGAAAGCAAACCCAAACATTCCAAATACCCGCCAAAATATTTTAAAACCCGCCAAAAGGAATCCAAACGTTCCACAACCTGCCAACACAATAAAAACAACACAAGAGAAAACAAAACATTCTAAAACACCACCAAAACATTCCGAAAACCCGCCAAAACATCATAAAAACAAATCAAAACAAACCAAACAATAAGAGGAACACGGCAACATATTGGCAAGCAAGAGACGGAGAGCGCGGCACCTTCTAGGAGGCCAAGAAGGAAGCTGCACAACACCTGCACTGTGTCTGCAACTTTCAAACTGCTAGAAGCTAGTGGCTTGCCACTGGCCTGCCTCTTCAATTGCCATTAGCATTCCAATGGAAGCTATTCTTGGACAACTTTGCTCTGCTTGCTGCTAGTTCTGCCCCAGCCTACCATAGATAACCTTGCTCTTGCCTTGAGGCTCTGAGATGCCAAGAACTTGTCAACTTCAAAGGGTGGGCCGGGCTACATCTACTCAGCTGCCACAGTTTCTCCTTGCTAGACCTAGTGGGAAAGCATTTTGCTGAGATGCAGAAGGCAAGAAACGCAGCATACGGAAACGCGGAGCTGTCCCAAGTGCCGCTGCCTAGGCGTCTTTCCGCAGAAGGAGCGCCCCGGAGCGCACCGCAACCGGCGCCGTCATCTCTGCGCAAAGAGCCAAAATATTTTAAAACCCGCCAAAACTAATCCAAAAATATTTTCAAACCCGCCAAAATAGAAAACCAGACAGAAGAGATCAATACATTCGAAAAAACCTGACAAAACATGATCAAGCCCATCAAAGCTAACCCAAACACACCAAAAACTGGGCTAAACAGAATCAAAACAAATCAAAACAAATCGAAACCTTCTAAAAACCCACCAAAATATTTCAAAACCCGTCAAAACTAATCAAAACATTCCGAACACCCGCCAAAACATTCCGAACACCCGCCAAAAGGAATCCAAACATTCCAAAACCTGCCAACACAATAAAAACAACTCAAGAGAATACAAAACATTCTAAAACCCAACCAAAACATTCCGAAAACCCACCAAAACATCATAAAAAAAAAATCAAAACCAACCAAAATATTCCGAAAACCCGCCAAAATAATTTAGACCCGCAAAACTCATCAAAACTTTCTGAAAAGATGCCAAAACATTAGAAAACCAGACAGAACTGATCAAAACATTGAAAAAACTAGGCAAAACATCATAAAAACAAATCAAAACCAACCAAAACATTCCAAAAACCCGACAAAATAGTTTAGAACCTGCCAAAACTGATCAAAACATTCGGAAAAGATGCCAAAATACTAGAAAACCAGTCAGAAGTGATCGAAACTTTCAATAACTTGCCAAAACATAATCAAAACAAATGAAAGCAAACCAAAAACATTCCAAATACCCGCCAAAATATTTGAAAACCCGCCAAAAGGAATCCAAATATTCCACAACCTGCCAACACAATAAAAACAACACAAGAGAAAACAAAACATTCTAAAACACCACCAAAACATTCCGAAAACCCACCAAAACATCATCAAAACAAATCAAAACAAACCAAACAATAGGAGGAACACGGCAACATATTGGCAAGCAAGAGACGGAGAGCGCGGCACCTTCTAGGAGGCCAAGAAGGAAGCCGCACAACACCTGCACTGTGTCTGCAACTTTCAAACTGCTAGAAGCTAGTGGCTTGCCACTGGCCTGCCTCTTCAATTGCCATTAGCATTCCAATGGAAGGTATTCTTGGACAACTTTGCTCTGCTTGCTGCTAGTTCTGCCCCAGCCTACCATAGATAACCTTGCTCTTGCCTTGAGGCTCTGAGATGCCAAGAACTTGTCAACTTCAAAGGGCGGGCCGGGCTACATCTACTCAGCTGCCACAGTTTCTCCTTGCTAGACCTAGTGGGAAAGCATTTTGCTGAGATGCAGAAGGCAAGAAACGCAGCATACGGAGACGCGGAGCTGTCCCAAGTGCCGCTGCCTAGGCGTCTTTCCGCAGAAGGAGCGCCCCGGAGCGCACCGCAACCGGCGCCGTCATCTCTGCGCAAAGAGCCAAAATATTTTAAAACCCGCCAAAACTAATCCAAAAATATTTTCAAACCCGCCAAAATAGAAAACCAGACAGAAGAGATCAATACATTCGAAAAAACCTGACAAAACATGATCAAGCCCACCAAAGCTAATCCAAACACACCAAAAACTGGGCTAAACAGAATCAAAACAAATCAAAACCTTCTAAAAGCCCGCCAAAATATTTCAAAACCCGTCAAAACTAATCAAAATATTCCAAATACTCGCCAAAACATTCCGAACACCCACCAAAAGGAATCCAAACATTCCAAAACCTGCCAACACAATAAAAACAACTCAAGAGAATACAAAACATTCTAAAACCCAACCGACACATTCCGAAAACCCGCCAAAACATCATAAAAACAAATCAAAACCAACCAAAATATTCCGAAAACCCGCCAAAATTATTTAGACCCGCAAAACTCATCAAAACATTCTAAAAAGATGCCAAAACATTAGAAAACCAGCCAGAACTGATCAAAACATTCAAAAAACTTGGCAAAACATCATAAAAACAAATCAAAACCAACCAAAACATTCCAAAAACCCGACAAAATAGTTTAGAACCTGCCAAAACTGATCAAAACATTCGGAAAAGACGCCAAAATACTAGAAAACCAGTCAGAAGTGATCGAAACATTCAAAAAACCCGCCAAAATATAGTAAAAACAAAGCTAAAGAAACCAAAATATTATAAACAACCTCTAAAATATCTTAAAACCCGCCAAAACTGATCAAAACATTCTGAAAATCGGCCAACATATTAGAAAACCAGCCAGAACTGATCAAACAAAAAAAAAACCCTTGCCAAAACATAACAAAAAAAAATGAAAACCAAGCAAAACCTTCCAAATACATGCCAAAATATTTTAAACTAGACAAAACAAATCAAAACATTCCAAAACCCACAAAATAATATTAAAAAGAAATCAAAACCAACCAAAACATTCTAGAAAACCGACCAAAACATTCTGAAAACCCGCAAAATCAAAATAAAAACAAATCAAAACCAAGCAAAACATTCCAAAAACCCAACAAAATAGTTTAGAACCCGCCAAAACTGACCAAAACATTCTGAAAAGATGCCAAAATACTAGAAAACCAGTCAGAAGTGATCAAAACATTCAATAACTTGCCAAAACATAATCAAAACAAATGAAAGCAAACCCAAACATTCCAAATACCCGCCAAAATATTTTAAAACCTGCCAAAAGGAATCCAAACGTTCCACAACCTGCCAACACAATAAAAACAACACAAGAGAAAACAAAACATTCTAAAACACCACCAAAACATTCCGAAAACCCGCCAAAACATCATAAAAACAAATCAAAACAAACCAAACAATAAGAGGAACACGGCAACATATTGGCAAGCAAGAGACGGAGAGCGCGGCACCTTCTAGGAGGCCAAGAAGGAAGCTGCACAACACCTGCACTGTGTCTGCAACTTTCAAACTGCTAGAAGCTAGTGGCTTGCCACTGGCCTGCCTCTTCAATTGCCATTAGCATTCCAATGGAAGCTATTCTTGGACAACTTTGCTCTGCTTGCTGCTAGTTCTGCCCCAGCCTACCATAGATAACCTTGCTCTTCCCTTGAGGCTCTGAGATGCCAAGAACTTGTCAACTTCAAAGGGTGGGCCGGGCTACATCTACTCAGCTGCCACAGTTTCTCCTTGCTAGACCTAGTGGGAAAGCATTTTGCTGAGATGCAGAAGGCAAGAAACGCAGCATACGGAGACGCGGAGCTGTCCCAAGTGCCGCTGCCTAGGCGTCTTTCCGCAGAAGGAGCGCCCCGGAGCGCACCGCAACCGGCGCCGTCATGTCTGCGCAACGAGCCAAAATATTTTCAAACCCGCCAAAACTAATCCAAAAATATTTTCAAACCCGCCAAAATAGAAAACCAGACAGAAGAGATCAATACATTCGAAAAAACCTGACAAAACATGATCAAGCCCACCAAAGCTAATCCAAACACACCAAAAACTGGGCTAAACAGAATCAAAACAAATCAAAACAAATCGAAACCTTCTAAAAACCCACCAAAATATTTCAAAACCCGTCAAAACTAATCAAAACATTCCGAACACCCGCCAAAACATTCCGAACACCCGCCAAAAGGAATCCAAACATTCCAAAACCTGCCAACACAATAAAAACAACTCAAGAGAATACAAAACATTCTAAAACCCAACCAAAACATTCCGAAAACCCACCAAAACATCATAAAAACAAATCAAAACCAACCAAAATATTCCGAACACCCGCCAAAATAATTTAGACCCGCAAAACTCATCAAAACTTTCTGAAAAGATGCCAAAACATTAGAAAACCAGACAGAACTGATCAAAACATTGAAAAAACTAGGCAAAACATCATAAAAACAAATCAAAACCAACCAAAAAATTCCAAAAACCTGACAAAATAGTTTAGAACCTGCCAAAACTGATCAAAACATTCTGAAAAGATGCCAAAATACTAGAAAACCAGTCAGAAGTGATCGAAACTTTCAATAACTTGCCAAAACATAATCAAAACAAATGAAAGCAAACCAAAAACATTCCAAATACCCGCCAAAATATTTGAAAACCCGCCAAAAGGAATCCAAATATTCCACAACCTGCCAAGACAATAAAAACAACACAAGAGAAAACAAAACATTCTAAAACACCACCAAAACATTCCGAAAACCCACCAAAACATCATCAAAACAAATCAAAACAAACCAAACAATAGGAGGAACACGGCAACATATTGGCAAGCAAGAGACGGAGAGCGCGGCACCTTCTAGGAGGCCAAGAAGGAAGCCGCACAACACCTGCACTGTGTCTGCAACTTTCAAACTGCTAGAAGCTAGTGGCTTGCCACTGGCCTGCCTCTTCAATTGCCATTAGCATTCCAATGGAAGCTATTCTTGGACAACTTTGCTCTGCTTGCTGCTAGTTCTGCCCCAGCCTACCATAGAGAACCTTGCTCTTGCCTTGAGGCTCTGAGATGCCAAGAACTTGTCAACTTCAAAGGGCGGGCCGGGCTACATCTACTCAGCTGCCACAGTTTCTCCTTGCTAGACCTAGTGGGAAAGCATTTTGCTGAGATGCAGAAGGCAAGAAACGCAGCATACGGAGACGCGGAGCTGTCCCAAGTGCCGCTGCCTAGGCGTCTTTCCGCAGAAGGAGCGCCCCGAAGCGCACCGCAACCGGCGCCGTCATCTCTGCGCAAAGAGCCAAAATATTTTAAAACCCGCCAAAACTAATCCAAAAATATTTTCAAACCCGCCAAAATAGAAAACCAGACAGAAGAGATCAATACATTCGAAAAAACCTGACAAAACATGATCAAGCCCACCAAAGCTAATCCAAACACACCAAAAACTGGGCTAAACAGAATCAAAACAAATCAAAACCTTCTAAAAGCCCGCCAAAATATTTCAAAACCCGTCAAAACTAATCAAAATATTCCAAATACTCGCCAAAACATTCCGAACACCCACCAAAAGGAATCCAAACATTCCAAAACCTGCCAACACAATAAAAACAACTCAAGAGAATACAAAACATTCTAAAACCCAACCAACACATTCCGAAAACCCGCCAAAACATCATAAAAACAAATCAAAACCAACCAAAATATTCCGAAAACCCGCCAAAATTATTTAGACCCGCAAAACTCATCAAAACATTCTAAAAAGATGCCAAAACATTAGAAAACCAGCCAGAACTGATCAAAACATTCAAAAAACTTGGCAAAACATCATAAAAACAAATCAAAACCAACCAAAACATTCCAAAAACCCGACAAAATAGTTTAGAACCTGCCAAAACTGATCAAAACATTCGGAAAAGATGCCAAAATACTAGAAAACCAGTCAGAAGTGATCGAAACATTCAAAAAACCCGCCAAAATATAGTAAAAACAAAGCTAAAGAAACCAAAATATTATAAACAACCTCTAAAATATCTTAAAACCCGCCAAAACTGATCAAAACATTCTGAAAATCGGCCAACATATTAGAAAACCAGCCAGAACTGATCAAACAAAAAAAAAAACCCTTGCCAAAACATAACAAAAAAAAATGAAAACCAAGCAAAACCTTCCAAATACATGCCAAAATATTTTAAACTAGACAAAACAAATCAAAACATTCCAAAACCCACAAAATAATATTAAAAAGAAATCAAAACCAACCAAAACATTCTAGAAAACCGACCAAAACATTCTGAAAACCCGCAAAATCAAAATAAAAACAAATCAAAACCAAGCAAAACATTCCAAAAACCCAACAAAATAGTTTAGAACCCGCCAAAACTGACCAAAACATTCTGAAAAGATGCCAAAATACTAGAAAACCAGTCAGAAGTGATCAAAACATTCAATAACTTGCCAAAACATAATCAAAACAAATGAAAGCAAACCCAAACATTCCAAATACCCGCCAAAATATTTTAAAACCCGCCAAAAGGAATCCAAACGTTCCACAACCTGCCAACACAATAAAAACAACACAAGAGAAAACAAAACATTCTAAAACACCACCAAAACATTACGAAAACCCGCCAAAACATCATAAAAACAAATCAAAACAAACCAAACAATAAGAGGAACACGGCAACATATTGGCAAGCAAGAGACGGAGAGCGCGGCACCTTCTAGGAGGCCAAGAAGGAAGCTGCACAACACCTGCACTGTGTCTGCAACTTTCAAACTGCTAGAAGCTAGTGGCTTGCCACTGGCCTGCCTCTTCAATTGCCATTAGCATTCCAATGGAAGCTATTCTTGGACAACTTTGCTCTGCTTGCTGCTAGTTCTGCCCCAGCCTACCATAGATAACCTTGCTCTTCCCTTGAGGCTCTGAGATGCCAAGAACTTGTCAACTTCAAAGGGTGGGCCGGGCTACATCTACTCAGCTGCCACAGTTTCTCCTTGCTAGACCTAGTGGGAAAGCATTTTGCTGAGATGCAGAAGGCAAGAAACGCAGCATACGGAGACGCGGAGCTGTCCCAAGTGCCGCTGCCTAGGCGTCTTTCCGCAGAAGGAGCGCCCCGGAGCGCACCGCAACCGGCGCCGTCATCTCTGCGCAAAGAGCCAAAATATTTTAAAACCCGCCAAAACTAATCCAAAAATATTTTCAAACCCGCCAAAATAGAAAACCAGACAGAAGAGATCAATACATTCGAAAAAACCTGACAAAACATGATCAAGCCCATCAAAGCTAACCCAAACACACCAAAAACTGGGCTAAACAGAATCAAAACAAATCAAAACAAATCGAAACCTTCTAAAAACCCACCAAAATATTTCAAAACCCGTCAAAACTAATCAAAACATTCCGAACACCCGCCAAAATATTCCGAACACCCGCCAAAAGGAATCCAAACATTCCAAAACCTGCCAACACAATAAAAACAACTCAAGAGAATACAAAACATTCTAAAACCCAACCAAAACATTCCGAAAACCCACCAAAACATCATAAAAAAAAAATCAAAACCAACCAAAATATTCCGAAAACCCGCCAAAATAATTTAGACCCGCAAAACTCATCAAAACTTTCTGAAAAGATGCCAAAACATTAGAAAACCAGACAGAACTGATCAAAACATTGAAAAAACTAGGCAAAACATCATAAAAACAAATCAAAACCAACCAAAACATTCCAAAAACCCGACAAAATAGTTTAGAACCTGCCAAAACTGATCAAAACATTCGGAAAAGATGCCAAAATACTAGAAAACCAGTCAGAAGTGATCGAAACTTTCAATAACTTGCCAAAACATAATCAAAACAAATGAAAGCAAACCAAAAACATTCCAAATACCCGCCAAAATATTTGAAAACCCGCCAAAAGGAATCCAAATATTCCACAACCTGCCAAGACAATAAAAACAACACAAGAGAAAACAAAACATTCTAAAACACCACCAAAACATTCCGAAAACCCACCAAAACATCATCAAAACAAATCAAAACAAACCAAACAATAGGAGGAACACGGCAACATATTGGCAAGCAAGAGACGGAGAGCGCGGCACCTTCTAGGAGGCCAAGAAGGAAGCCGCACAACACCTGCACTGTGTCTGCAACTTTCAAACTGCTAGAAGCTAGTGGCTTGCCACTGGCCTGCCTCTTCAATTACCATTAGCATTCCAATGGAAGGTATTCTTGGACAACTTTGCTCTGCTTGCTGCTAGTTCTGCCCCAGCCTACCATAGATAACCTTGCTCTTGCCTTGAGGCTCTGAGATGCCAAGAACTTGTCAACTTCAAAGGGCGGGCCGGGCTACATCTACTCAGCTGCCACAGTTTCTCCTTGCTAGACCTAGTGGGAAAGCATTTTGCTGAGATGCAGAAGGCAAGAAACGCAGCATACGGAGACGCGGAGCTGTCCCAAGTGCCGCTGCCTAGGCGTCTTTCCGCAGAAGGAGCGCCCCGGAGCGCACCGCAACCGGCGCCGTCATCTCTGCGCAAAGAGCCAAAATATTTTAAAACCCGCCAAAACTAATCCAAAAATATTTTCAAACCCGCCAAAATAGAAAACCAGACAGAAGAGATCAATACATTCGAAAAAACCTGACAAAACATGATCAAGCCCACCAAAGCTAATCCAAACACACCAAAACCTGGGCTAAACAGAATCAAAACAAATCAAAACCTTCTAAAAGCCCGCCAAAATATTTCAAAACCCGTCAAAACTAATCAAAATATTCCAAATACTCGCCAAAACATTCCGAACACCCACCAAAAGGAATCCAAACATTCCAAAACCTGTCAACACAATAAAAACAACTCAAGAGAATACAAAACATTCTAAAACCCAACCAAAACATTCCGAAAACCCGCCAAAACATCATAAAAACAAATCAAAACCAACCAAAATATTCCGAAAACCCGCCAAAATAATTTAGACCCACAAAACTCATCAAAACATTCTAAAAAGATGCCAAAACATTAGAAAACCAGCCAGAACTGATCAAAACATTCAAAAAACTTGGCAAAACATCATAAAAACAAATCAAAACCAACCAAAACATTCCAAAAACCCGACAAAATAGTTTAGAACCTGCCAAAACTGATCAAAACATTCGGAAAAGATGCCAAAATACTAGAAAACCAGTCAGAAGTGATCGAAACATTCAAAAAACCCGCCAAAATATAGTAAAAACAAAGCTAAAGAAACCAAAATATTATAAACAACCTCTAAAATATCTTAAAACCCGCCAAAACTGATCAAAACATTCTGAAAATCGGCCAACATATTAGAAAACCAGCCAGAACTGATCAAACAAAAAAAAAACCCTTGCCAAAACATAACAAAAAAAAATGAAAACCAAGCAAAACCTTCCAAATACATGCCAAAATATTTTAAACTAGACAAAACAAATCAAAACATTCCAAAACCCACAAAATAATATTAAAAAGAAATCAAAACCAACCAAAACATTCTAGAAAACCGACCAAAACATTCTGAAAACCCGCAAAATCAAAATAAAAACAAATCAAAACCAAGCAAAACATTCCAAAAACCTGACAAAATAGTTTAGAACCCGCCAAAACTGACCAAAACATTCTGAAAAGATGCCAAAATACTAGAAAACCAGTCAGAAGTGATCAAAACATTCAATAACTTGCCAAAACATAATCAAAACAAATGAAAGCAAACCCAAACATTCCAAATACCCGCCAAAATATTTTAAAACCCGCCAAAAGGAATCCAAACGTTCCACAACCTGCCAACACAATAAAAACAACACAAGAGAAAACAAAACATTCTAAAACACCACCAAAACATTCCGAAAACCCGCCAAAACATCATCAAAACAAATCAAAACAAACCAAACAATAAGAGGAACACGGCAACATATTGGCAAGCAAGAGACGGAGAGCGCGGCACCTTCTAGGAGGCCAAGAAGGAAGCCGCACAACACCTGCACTGTGTCTGCAACTTTCAAACTGCTAGAAGCTAGTGGCTTGCCACTGGCCTGCCTCTTCAATTGCCATTAGCATTCCAATGGAAGCTATTCTTGGACAACTTTGCTCTGCTTGCTGCTAGTTCTGCCCCAGCCTACCATAGATAACCTTGCTCTTGCCTTGAGGCTCTGAGATGCCAAGAACTTGTCAACTTCAAAGGGCGGGCCGGGCTACATCTACTCAGCTGCCACAGTTTCTCCTTGCTAGACCTAGTGGGAAAGCATTTTGCTGAGATGCAGAAGGCAAGAAACGCAGCATACGGAGACGCGGAGCTGTCCCAAGTGCCGCTGCCTAGGCGTCTTTCCGCAGAAGGAGCGCCCCGGAGCGCACCGCAACCGGCGCCGTCATGTCTGCGCAACGAGCCAAAATATTTTCAAACCCGCCAAAACTAATCCAAAAATATTTTCAAACCCGCCAAAATAGAAAACCAGACAGAAGAGATCAATACATTCGAAAAAACCTGACAAAACATGATCAAGCCCACCAAAGCTAATCCAAACACACCAAAAACTGGGCTAAACAGAATCAAAACAAATCAAAACAAATCGAAACCTTCTAAAAACCCACCAAAATATTTCAAAACCCGTCAAAACTAATCAAAACATTCCGAACACCCGCCAAAACATTCCGAACACCCGCCAAAAGGAATCCAAACATTCCAAAACCTGCCAACACAATAAAAACAACTCAAGAGAATACAAAACATTCTAAAACCCAACCAAAACATTCCGAAAACCCACCAAAACATCATAAAAACAAATCAAAACCAACCAAAATATTCCGAACACCCGCCAAAATAATTTAGACCCGCAAAACTCATCAAAACTTTCTGAAAAGATGCCAAAACATTAGAAAACCAGACAGAACTGATCAAAACATTGAAAAAACTAGGCAAAACATCATAAAAACAAATCAAAACCAACCAAAAAATTCCAAAAACCTGACAAAATAGTTTAGAACCTGCCAAAACTGATCAAAACATTCTGAAAAGATGCCAAAATACTAGAAAACCAGTCAGAAGTGATCGAAACTTTCAATAACTTGCCAAAACATAATCAAAACAAATGAAAGCAAACCAAAAACATTCCAAATACCCGCCAAAATATTTGAAAACCCGCCAAAAGGAATCCAAATATTCCACAACCTGCCAAGACAATAAAAACAACACAAGAGAAAACAAAACATTCTAAAACACCACCAAAACATTCCGAAAACCCACCAAAACATCATCAAAACAAATCAAAACAAACCAAACAATAGGACGAACACGGCAACATATTGGCAAGCAAGAGACGGAGAGCGCGGCACCTTCTAGGAGGCCAAGAAGGAAGCCGCACAACACCTGCACTGTGTCTGCAACTTTCAAACTGCTAGAAGCTAGTGGCTTGCCACTGGCCTGCCTCTTCAATTGCCATTAGCATTCCAATGGAAGCTATTCTTGGACAACTTTGCTCTGCTTGCTGCTAGTTCTGCCCCAGCCTACCATAGAGAACCTTGCTCTTGCCTTGAGGCTCTGAGATGCCAAGAACTTGTCAACTTCAAAGGGCGGGCCGGGCTACATCTACTCAGCTGCCACAGTTTCTCCTTGCTAGACCTAGTGGGAAAGCATTTTGCTGAGATGCAGAAGGCAAGAAACGCAGCATACGGAGACGCGGAGCTGTCCCAAGTGCCGCTGCCTAGGCGTCTTTCCGCAGAAGGAGCGCCCCGGAGCGCACCGCAACCGGCGCCGTCATCTCTGCGCAAAGAGCCAAAATATTTTAAAACCTGCCAAAACTAATCCAAAAATATTTTCAAACCCGCCAAAATAGAAAACCAGACAGAAGAGATCAATACATTCGAAAAAACCTGACAAAACATGATCAAGCCCACCAAAGCTAATCCAAACACACCAAAAACTGGGCTAAACAGAATCAAAACAAATCAAAACCTTCTAAAAGCCCGCCAAAATATTTCAAAACCCGTCAAAACTAATCAAAATATTCCAAATACCCGCCAAAACATTCCGAACACCCACCAAAAGGAATCCAAACATTCCAAAACCTGTCAACACAATAAAAACAACTCAAGAGAATACAAAACATTCTAAAACCCAACCAACACATTCCGAAAACCCGCCAAAACATCATAAAAACAAATCAAAACCAACCAAAATATTCCGAAAACCCGCCAAAATTATTTAGACCCGCAAAACTCATCAAAACATTCTAAAAAGATGCCAAAACATTAGAAAACCAGACAGAACTGATCAAAACATTCAAAAAACTTGGCAAAACATCATAAAAACAAATCAAAACCAACCAAAACATTCCAAAAACCCGACAAAATAGTTTAGAACCTGCCAAAACTGATCAAAACATTCGGAAAAGATGCCAAAATACTAGAAAACCAGTCAGAAGTGATCGAAACATTCAAAAAACCCGCCAAAATATAGTAAAAACAAAGCTAAAGAAACCAAAATATTATAAACAACCTCTAAAATATCTTAAAACCTGCCAAAACTGATCAAAACATTCTGAAAATCGGCCAACATATTAGAAAACCAGCCAGAACTGATCAAACAAAAAAAAAACCCTTGCCAAAACATAACAAAAAAAAATGAAAACCAAGCAAAACCTTCCAAATACATGCCAAAATATTTTAAACTAGACAAAACAAATCAAAACATTCCAAAACCCACAAAATAATATTAAAAAGAAATCAAAACCAACCAAAACATTCTAGAAAACCGACCAAAACATTCTGAAAACCCGCAAAATCAAAATAAAAACAAATCAAAACCAAGCAAAACATTCCAAAAACCCAACAAAATAGTTTAGAACCCGCCAAAACTGACCAAAACATTCTGAAAAGATGCCAAAATACTAGAAAACCAGTCAGAAGTGATCAAAACATTCAATAACTTGCCAAAACATAATCAAAACAAATGAAAGCAAACCCAAACATTCCAAATACCCGCCAAAATATTTTAAAACCCGCCAAAAGGAATCCAAACGTTCCACAACCTGCCAACACAATAAAAACAACACAAGAGAAAACAAAACATTCTAAAACACCACCAAAACATTCCGAAAACCCGCCAAAACATCATCAAAACAAATCAAAACAAACCAAACAATAAGAGGAACACGGCAACATATTGGCAAGCAAGAGACGGAGAGCGCGGCACCTTCTAGGAGGCCAAGAAGGAAGCCGCACAACACCTGCACTGTGTCTGCAACTTTCAAACTGCTAGAAGCTAGTGGCTTGCCACTGGCCTGCCTCTTCAATTGCCATTAGCATTCCAATGGAAGCTATTCTTGGACAACTTTGCTCTGCTTGCTGCTAGTTCTGCCCCAGCCTACCATAGAGAACCTTGCTCTTGCCTTGAGGCTCTGAGATGCCAAGAACTTGTCAACTTCAAAGGGCGGGCCGGGCTACATCTACTCAGCTGCCACAGTTTCTCCTTGCTAGACCTAGTGGGAAAGCATTTTGCTGAGATGCAGAAGGCAAGAAACGCAGCATACGGAAACGCGGAGCTGTCCCAAGTGCCGCTGCCTAGGCGTCTTTCCGCAGAAGGAGCGCCCCGGAGCGCACCGCAACCGGCGCCGTCATGTCTGCGCAACGAGCCAAAATATTTTAAAACCCGCCAAAACTAATCCAAAAATATTTTCAAACCCGCCAAAATAGAAAACCAGACAGAAGAGATCAATACATTCGAAAAAACCTGACAAAACATGATCAAGCCCATCAAAGCTAATCCAAACACACCAAAAACTGGGCTAAACAGAATCAAAACAAATCAAAACAAATCGAAACCTTCTAAAAACCCACCAAAATATTTCAAAACCCCTCAAAACTAATCAAAACATTCCGAACACCCGCCAAAACATTCCGAACACCCGCCAAAAGGAATCCAAACATTCCAAAACCTGCCAACACAATAAAAACAACTCAAGAGAATACAAAACATTCTAAAACCCAACCAAAACATTCCGAAAACCCACCAAAACATCATAAAAAAAAAATCAAAACCAACCAAAATATTCTGAAAACCCGCCAAAATAATTTAGACCCGCAAAACTCATCAAAACTTTCTGAAAAGATGCCAAAACATTAGAAAACCAGACAGAACTGATCAAAACATTGAAAAAACTAGGCAAAACATCATAAAAACAAATCAAAACCAACCAAAACATTCCAAAAACCCGACAAAATAGTTTAGAACCTGCCAAAACTGATCAAAACATTCTGAAAAGATGCCAAAATACTAGAAAACCAGTCAGAAGTGATCGAAACTTTCAATAACTTGCCAAAACACAATCAAAACAAATGAAAGCAAACCAAAACATTCCAAATACCCGCCAAAATATTTGAAAACCCGCCAAAAGGAATCCAAATATTCCACAACCTGCCAAGACAATAAAAACAACACAAGAGAAAACAAAACATTCTAAAACACCACCAAAACATTCCGAAAACCCACCAAAACATCATCAAAACAAATCAAAACAAACCAAACAATAGGAGGAACACGGCAACATATTGGCAAGCAAGAGACGGAGAGCGCGGCACCTTCTAGGAGGCCAAGAAGGAAGCCGCACAACACCTGCACTGTGTCTGCAACTTTCAAGCTGCTAGAAGCTAGTGGCTTGCCACTGGCCTGCCTCTTCAATTACCATTAGCATTCCAATGGAAGGTATTCTTGGACAACTTTGCTCTGCTTGCTGCTAGTTCTGCCCCAGCCTACCATAGATAACCTTGCTCTTGCCTTGAGGCTCTGAGATGCCAAGAACTTGTCAACTTCAAAGGGCGGGCCGGGCTACATCTACTCAGCTGCCACAGTTTCTCCTTGCTAGACCTAGTGGGAAAGCATTTTGCTGAGATGCAGAAGGCAAGAAACGCAGCATACGGAGACGCGGAGCTGTCCCAAGTGCCGCTGCCTAGGCGTCTTTCCGCAGAAGGAGCGCCCCGGAGCGCACCGCAACCGGCGCCGTCATCTCTGCGCAAAGAGCCAAAATATTTTAAAACCCGCCAAAACTAATCCAAAAATATTTTCAAACCCGCCAAAATAGAAAACCAGACAGAAGAGATCAATACATTCGAAAAAACCTGACAAAACATGATCAAGCCCACCAAAGCTAATCCAAACACACCAAAAACTGGGCTAAACAGAATCAAAACAAATCAAAACCTTCTAAAAGCCCGCCAAAATATTTCAAAACCCGTCAAAACTAATCAAAATATTCCAAATACTCGCCAAAACATTCCGAACACCCACCAAAAGGAATCCAAACATTCCAAAACCTGTCAACACAATAAAAACAACTCAAGAGAATACAAAACATTCTAAAACCCAACCAAAACATTCCGAAAACCCGCCAAAACATCATAAAAACAAATCAAAACCAACCAAAATATTCCGAAAACCCGCCAAAATAATTTAGACCCACAAAACTCATCAAAACATTCTAAAAAGATGCCAAAACATTAGAAAACCAGCCAGAACTGATCAAAACATTCAAAAAACTTGGCAAAACATCATAAAAACAAATCAAAACCAACCAAAACATTCCAAAAACCCGACAAAATAGTTTAGAACCTGCCAAAACTGATCAAAACATTCGGAAAAGATGCCAAAATACTAGAAAACCAGTCAGAAGTGATCGAAACATTCAAAAAACCCGCCAAAATATAGTAAAAACAAAGCTAAAGAAACCAAAATATTATAAACAACCTCTAAAATATCTTAAAACCCGCCAAAACTGATCAAAACACTCTGAAAAGATGCCAAAATACTAGAAAACCAGTCAGAAGTGATCAAAACATTCAATAACTTGCCAAAACATAATCAAAACAAATGAAAGCAAACCCAAACATTCCAAATACCCGCCAAAATATTTTAAAACCCGCCAAAAGGAATCCAAACGTTCCACAACCTGCCAACACAATAAAAACAACACAAGAGAAAACAAAACATTCTAAAACACCACCAAAACATTCCGAAAACCCGCCAAAACATCATAAAAACAAATCAAAACAAACCAAACAATAAGAGGAACACGGCAACATATTGGCAAGCAAGAGACGGAGAGCGCGGCACCTTCTAGGAGGCCAAGAAGGAAGCCGCACAACACCTGCACTGTGTCTGCAACTTTCAAACTGCTAGAAGCTAGTGGCTTGCCACTGGCCTGCCTCTTCAATTGCCATTAGCATTCCAATGGAAGCTATTCTTGGACAACTTTGCTCTGCTTGCTGCTAGTTCTGCCCCAGCCTACCATAGATAACCTTGCTCTTGCCTTGAGGCTCTGAGATGCCAAGAACTTGTCAACTTCAAAGGGCGGGCCGGGCTACATCTACTCAGCTGCCACAGTTTCTCCTTGCTAGACCTAGTGGGAAAGCATTTTGCTGAGATGCAGAAGGCAAGAAACGCAGCATACGGAGACGCGGAGCTGTCCCAAGTGCCGCTGCCTAGGCGTCTTTCCGCAGAAGGAGCGCCCCGGAGCACACCGCAACCGGCGCCGTCATCTCTGCGCAAAGAGCCAAAATATTTTAAAACCCGCCAAAACTAATCCAAAAATATTTTCAAACCCGCCAAAATAGAAAACCAGACAGAAGAGATCAATACATTCGAAAAAACCTGACAAAACATGATCAAGCCCACCAAAGCTAATCCAAACACACCAAAAACTGGGCTAAACAGAATCAAAACAAATCAAAACCTTCTAAAAGCCCGCCAAAATATTTCAAAACCTGTCAAAACTAATCAAAATATTCCAAATACCCGCCAAAACATTCCGAACACCCACCAAAAGGAATCCAAACATTCCAAAACCTGTCAACACAATAAAAACAACTCAAGAGAATACAAAACATTCTAAAACCCAACCAACACATTCCGAAAACCCGCCAAAACATCATAAAAACAAATCAAAACCAACCAAAATATTCCGAAAACCCGCCAAAATTATTTAGACCCGCAAAACTCATCAAAACATTCTAAAAAGATGCCAAAACATTAGAAAACCAGCCAGAACTGATCAAAACATTCAAAAAACTTGGCAAAACATCATAAAAACAAATCAAAACCAACCAAAACATTCCAAAAACCCGACAAAATAGTTTAGAACCTGCCAAAACTGATCAAAACATTCGGAAAAGATGCCAAAATACTAGAAAACCAGTCAGAAGTGATCGAAACATTCAAAAAACCCGCCAAAATATAGTAAAAACAAAGCTAAAGAAACCAAAATATTATAAACAACCTCTAAAATATCTTAAAACCCGCCAAAACTGATCAAAACATTCTGAAAATCGGCCAACATATTAGAAAACCAGCCAGAACTGATCAAACCAAAAAAAAACCCTTGCCAAAACATAACAAAAAAAAATGAAAACCAAGCAAAACCTTCCAAATACATGCCAAAATATTTTAAACTAGACAAAACAAATCAAAACATTCCAAAACCCACAAAATAATATTAAAAAGAAATCAAAACCAACCAAAACATTCTAGAAAACCGACCAAAACATTCTGAAAACCCGCAAAATCAAAATAAAAACAAATCAAAACCAAGCAAAACATTCCAAAAACCCAACAAAATAGTTTAGAACCCGCCAAAACTGACCAAAACATTCTGAAAAGATGCCAAAATACTAGAAAACCAGTCAGAAGTGATCAAAACATTCAATAACTTGCCAAAACATAATCAAAACAAATGAAAGCAAACCCAAACATTCCAAATACCCGCCAAAATATTTTAAAACCCGCCAAAAGGAATCCAAACGTTCCACAACCTGCCAACACAATAAAAACAACACAAGAGAAAACAAAACATTCTAAAACACCACCAAAACATTCCGAAAACCCGCCAAAACATCATCAAAACAAATCAAAACAAACCAAACAATAAGAGGAACACGGCAACATATTGGCAAGCAAGAGACGGAGAGCGCGGCACCTTCTAGGAGGCCAAGAAGGAAGCCGCACAACACCTGCACTGTGTCTGCAACTTTCAAACTGCTAGAAGCTAGTGGCTTGCCACTGGCCTGCCTCTTCAATTGCCATTAGCATTCCAATGGAAGCTATTCTTGGACAACTTTGCTCTGCTTGCTGCTAGTTCTGCCCCAGCCTACCATAGATAACCTTGCTCTTGCCTTGAGGCTCTGAGATGCCAAGAACTTGTCAACTTCAAAGGGCGGGCCGGGCTACATCTACTCAGCTGCCACAGTTTCTCCTTGCTAGACCTAGTGGGAAAGCATTTTGCTGAGATGCAGAAGGCAAGAAACGCAGCATACGGAAACGCGGAGCTGTCCCAAGTGCCGCTGCCTAGGCGTCTTTCCGCAGAAGGAGCGCCCCGGAGCGCACCGCAACCGGCGCCGTCATGTCTGCGCAACGAGCCAAAATATTTTCAAACCCGCCAAAACTAATCCAAAAATATTTTCAAACCCGCCAAAATAGAAAACCAGACAGAAGAGATCAATACATTCGAAAAAACCTGACAAAACATGATCAAGCCCACCAAAGCTAATCCAAACACACCAAAAACTGGGCTAAACAGAATCAAAACAAATCAAAACAAATCGAAACCTTCTAAAAACCCACCAAAATATTTCAAAACCCGTCAAAACTAATCAAAACATTCCGAACACCCGCCAAAACATTCCGAACACCCGCCAAAAGGAATCCAAACATTCCAAAACCTGCCAACACAATAAAAACAACTCAAGAGAATACAAAACATTCTAAAACCCAACCAAAACATTCCGAAAACCCACCAAAACATCATAAAAACAAATCAAAACCAACCAAAATATTCCGAACACCCGCCAAAATAATTTAGACCCGCAAAACTCATCAAAACTTTCTGAAAAGATGCCAAAACATTAGAAAACCAGCCAGAACTGATCAAAACATTGAAAAAACTAGGCAAAACATCATAAAAACAAATCAAAACCAACCAAAAAATTCCAAAAACCTGACAAAATAGTTTAGAACCTGCCAAAACTGATCAAAACATTCTGAAAAGATGCCAAAATACTAGAAAACCAGTCAGAAGTGATCGAAACTTTCAATAACTTGCCAAAACATAATCAAAACAAATGAAAGCAAACCAAAAACATTCCAAATACCCGCCAAAATATTTGAAAACCCGCCAAAAGGAATCCAAATATTCCACAACCTGCCAAGACAATAAAAACAACACAAGAGAAAACAAAACATTCTAAAACACCACCAAAACATTCCGAAAACCCACCAAAACATCATCAAAACAAATCAAAACAAACCAAACAATAGGAGGAACACGGCAACATATTGGCAAGCAAGAGACGGAGAGCGCGGCACCTTCTAGGAGGCCAAGAAGGAAGCCGCACAACACCTGCACTGTGTCTGCAACTTTCAAACTGCTAGAAGCTAGTGGCTTGCCACTGGCCTGCCTCTTCAATTGCCATTAGCATTCCAATGGAAGCTATTCTTGGACAACTTTGCTCTGCTTGCTGCTAGTTCTGCCCCAGCCTACCATAGAGAACCTTGCTCTTGCCTTGAGGCTCTGAGATGCCAAGAACTTGTCAACTTCAAAGGGCGGGCCGGGCTACATCTACTCAGCTGCCACAGTTTCTCCTTGCTAGACCTAGTGGGAAAGCATTTTGCTGAGATGCAGAAGGCAAGAAACGCAGCATACGGAGACGCGGAGCTGTCCCAAGTGCCGCTGCCTAGGCGTCTTTCCGCAGAAGGAGCGCCCCGGAGCGCACCGCAACCGGCGCCGTCATCTCTGCGCAAAGAGCCAAAATATTTTAAAACCTGCCAAAACTAATCCAAAAATATTTTCAAACCCGCCAAAATAGAAAACCAGACAGAAGAGATCAATACATTCGAAAAAACCTGACAAAACATGATCAAGCCCACCAAAGCTAATCCAAACACACCAAAAACTGGGCTAAACAGAATCAAAACAAATCAAAACCTTCTAAAAGCCCGCCAAAATATTTCAAAACCCGTCAAAACTAATCAAAATATTCCAAATACCCGCCAAAACATTCCGAACACCCACCAAAAGGAATCCAAACATTCCAAAACCTGTCAACACAATAAAAACAACTCAAGAGAATACAAAACATTCTAAAACCCAACCAACACATTCCGAAAACCCGCCAAAACATCATAAAAACAAATCAAAACCAACCAAAATATTCCGAAAACCCGCCAAAATTATTTAGACCCGCAAAACTCATCAAAACATTCTAAAAAGATGCCAAAACATTAGAAAACCAGCCAGAACTGATCAAAACATTCAAAAAACTTGGCAAAACATCATAAAAACAAATCAAAACCAACCAAAACATTCCAAAAACCCGACAAAATAGTTTAGAACCTGCCAAAACTGATCAAAACATTCGGAAAAGATGCCAAAATACTAGAAAACCAGTCAGAAGTGATCGAAACATTCAAAAAACCCGCCAAAATATAGTAAAAACAAAGCTAAAGAAACCAAAATATTATAAACAACCTCTAAAATATCTTAAAACCCGCCAAAACTGATCAAAACATTCTGAAAATCGGCCAACATATTAGAAAACCAGCCAGAACTGATCAAACAAAAAAAAAACCCTTGCCAAAACATAACAAAAAAAAATGAAAACCAAGCAAAACCTTCCAAATACATGCCAAAATATTTTAAACTAGACAAAACAAATCAAAACATTCCAAAACCCACAAAATAATATTAAAAAGAAATCAAAACCAACCAAAACATTCTAGAAAACCGACCAAAACATTCTGAAAACCCGCAAAATCAAAATAAAAACAAATCAAAACCAAGCAAAACATTCCAAAAACCTGACAAAATAGTTTAGAACCCGCCAAAACTGACCAAAACATTCTGAAAAGATGCCAAAATACTAGAAAACCAGTCAGAAGTGATCAAAACATTCAATAACTTGCCAAAACATAATCAAAACAAATGAAAGCAAACCCAAACATTCCAAATACCCGCCAAAATATTTTAAAACCCGCCAAAAGGAATCCAAACGTTCCACAACCTGCCAACACAATAAAAACAACACAAGAGAAAACAAAACATTCTAAAACACCACCAAAACATTCCGAAAACCCGCCAAAACATCATAAAAACAAATCAAAACAAACCAAACAATAAGAGGAACACGGCAACATATTGGCAAGCAAGAGACGGAGAGCGCGGCACCTTCTAGGAGGCCAAGAAGGAAGCCGCACAACACCTGCACTGTGTCTGCAACTTTCAAACTGCTAGAAGCTAGTGGCTTGCCACTGGCCTGCCTCTTCAATTGCCATTAGCATTCCAATGGAAGCTATTCTTGGACAACTTTGCTCTGCTTGCTGCTAGTTCTGCCCCAGCCTACCATAGAGAACCTTGCTCTTGCCTTGAGGCTCTGAGATGCCAAGAACTTGTCAACTTCAAAGGGCGGGCCGGGCTACATCTACTCAGCTGCCACAGTTTCTCCTTGCTAGACCTAGTGGGAAAGCATTTTGCTGAGATGCAGAAGGCAAGAAACGCAGCATACGGAAACGCGGAGCTGTCCCAAGTGCCGCTGCCTAGGCGTCTTTCCGCAGAAGGAGCGCCCCGGAGCGCACCGCAACCGGCGCCGTCATCTCTGCGCAACGAGCCAAAATATTTTAAAACCCGCCAAAACTAATCCAAAAATATTTTCAAACCCGCCAAAATAGAAAACCAGACAGAAGAGATCAATACATTCGAAAAAACCTGACAAAACATGATCAAGCCCACCAAAGCTAATCCAAACACACCAAAAACTGGGCTAAACAGAATCAAAACAAATCAAAACAAATCGAAACCTTCTAAAAACCCACCAAAATATTTCAAAACCCGTCAAAACTAATCAAAACATTCCGAACACCCGCCAAAACATTCCGAACACCCGCCAAAAGGAATCCAAACATTCCAAAACCTGCCAACACAATAAAAACAACTCAAGAGAATACAAAACATTCTAAAACCCAACCAAAACATTCCGAAAACCCACCAAAACATCATAAAAACAAATCAAAACCAACCAAAATATTCCGAAAACCCGCCAAAATAATTTAGACCCGCAAAACTCATCAAAACTTTCTGAAAAGATGCCAAAACATTAGAAAACCAGACAGAACTGATCAAAACATTGAAAAAACTAGGCAAAACATCATAAAAACAAATCAAAACCAACCAAAAAATTCCAAAAACCTGACAAAATAGTTTAGAACCTGCCAAAACTGATCAAAACATTCTGAAAAGATGCCAAAATACTAGAAAACCAGTCAGAAGTGATCGAAACTTTCAATAACTTGCCAAAACATAATCAAAACAAATGAAAGCAAACCAAAAACATTCCAAATACCCGCCAAAATATTTTAAAACCCGCCAAAAGGAATCCAAATATTCCACAACCTGCCAAGACAATAAAAACAACACAAGAGAAAACAAAACATTCTAAAACACCACCAAAACATTCCGAAAACCCACCAAAACATCATCAAAACAAATCAAAACAAACCAAACAATAGGAGGAACACGGCAACATATTGGCAAGCAAGAGACGGAGAGCGCGGCACCTTCTAGGAGGCCAAGAAGGAAGCCGCACAACACCTGCACTGTGTCTGCAACTTTCAAACTGCTAGAAGCTAGTGGCTTGCCACTGGCCTGCCTCTTCAATTGCCATTAGCATTCCAATGGAAGCTATTCTTGGACAACTTTGCTCTGCTTGCTGCTAGTTCTGCCCCAGCCTACCATAGAGAACCTTGCTCTTGCCTTGAGGCTCTGAGATGCCAAGAACTTGTCAACTTCAAAGGGCGGGCCGGGCTACATCTACTCAGCTGCCACAGTTTCTCCTTGCTAGACCTAGTGGGAAAGCATTTTGCTGAGATGCAGAAGGCAAGAAACGCAGCATACGGAGACGCGGAGCTGTCCCAAGTGCCGCTGCCTAGGCGTCTTTCCGCAGAAGGAGCGCCCCGGAGCGCACCGCAACCGGCACCGTCATCTCTGCGCAAAGAGCCAAAATATTTTAAAACCCGCCAAAACTAATCCAAAAATATTTTCAAACCCGCCAAAATAGAAAACCAGACAGAAGAGATCAATACATTCGAAAAAACCTGACAAAACATGATCAAGCCCACCAAAGCTAATCCAAACACACCAAAAACTGGGCTAAACAGAATCAAAACAAATCAAAACCTTCTAAAAGCCCGCCAAAATATTTCAAAACCCGTCAAAACTAATCAAAATATTCCAAATACCCGCCAAAACATTCCGAACACCCACCAAAAGGAATCCAAACATTCCAAAACCTGTCAACACAATAAAAACAACTCAAGAGAATACAAAACATTCTAAAACCCAACCAACACATTCCGAAAACCCGCCAAAACATCATAAAAACAAATCAAAACCAACCAAAATATTCCGAAAACCCGCCAAAATTATTTAGACCCGCAAAACTCATCAAAACATTCTAAAAAGATGCCAAAACATTAGAAAACCAGCCAGAACTGATCAAAACATTCAAAAAACTTGGCAAAACATCATAAAAACAAATCAAAACCAACCAAAACATTCCAAAAACCCGACAAAATAGTTTAGAACCTGCCAAAACTGATCAAAACATTCGGAAAAGATGCCAAAATACTAGAAAACCAGTCAGAAGTGATCGAAACATTCAAAAAACCCGCCAAAATATAGTAAAAACAAAGCTAAAGAAACCAAAATATTATAAACAACCTCTAAAATATCTTAAAACCCGCCAAAACTGATCAAAACATTCTGAAAATCGGCCAACATATTAGAAAACCAGCCAGAACTGATCAAACAAAAAAAAACCCTTGCCAAAACATAACAAAAAAAAATGAAAACCAAGCAAAACCTTCCAAATACATGCCAAAATATTTTAAACTAGACAAAACAAATCAAAACATTCCAAAACCCACAAAATAATATTAAAAAGAAATCAAAACCAACCAAAACATTCTAGAAAACTGACCAAAACATTCTGAAAACCCGCAAAATCAAAATAAAAACAAATCAAAACCAAGCAAAACATTCCAAAAACCCAACAAAATAGTTTAGAACCCGCCAAAACTGATCAAAACATTCTGAAAAGATGCCAAAATACTAGAAAACCAGTCAGAAGTGATCAAAACATTCAATAACTTGCCAAAACATAATCAAAACAAATGAAAGCAAACCCAAACATTCCAAATACCCGCCAAAATATTTTAAAACCCGCCAAAAGGAATCCAAACGTTCCACAACCTGCCAACACAATAAAAACAACACAAGAGAAAACAAAACATTCTAAAACACCACCAAAACATTCCGAAAACCCGCCAAAACATCATCAAAACAAATCAAAACAAACCAAACAATAAGAGGAACACGGCAACATATTGGCAAGCAAGAGACGGAGAGCGCGGCACCTTCTAGGAGGCCAAGAAGGAAGCCGCACAACACCTGCACTGTGTCTGCAACTTTCAAACTGCTAGAAGCTAGTGGCTTGCCACTGGCCTGCCTCTTCAATTGCCATTAGCATTCCAATGGAAGCTATTCTTGGACAACTTTGCTCTGCTTGCTGCTAGTTCTGCCCCAGCCTACCATAGAGAACCTTGCTCTTGCCTTGAGGCTCTGAGATGCCAAGAACTTGTCAACTTCAAAGGGCGGGCCGGGCTACATCTACTCAGCTGCCACAGTTTCTCCTTGCTAGACCTAGTGGGAAAGCATTTTGCTGAGATGCAGAAGGCAAGAAACGCAGCATACGGAGACGCGGAGCTGTCCCAAGTGCCGCTGCCTAGGCGTCTTTCCGCAGAAGGAGCGCCCCGGAGCGCACCGCAACCGGCGCCGTCATCTCTGCGCAAAGAGCCAAAATATTTTAAAACCCGCCAAAACTAATCCAGAAATATTTTCAAACCCGCCAAAATAGAAAACCAGACAGAAGAGATCAATACATTCGAAAAAACCTGACAAAACATGATCAAGCCCATCAAAGCTAACCCAAACACACCAAAAACTGGGCTAAACAGAATCAAAACAAATCAAAACAAATCGAAACCTTCTAAAAACCCACCAAAATATTTCAAAACCCGTCAAAACTAATCAAAACATTCCGAACACCCGCCAAAACATTCCGAACACCCGCCAAAAGGAATCCAAACATTCCAAAACCTGCCAACACAATAAAAACAACTCAAGAGAATACAAAACATTCTAAAACCCAACCAAAACATTCCGAAAACCCACCAAAACATCATAAAAAAAAAATCAAAACCAACCAAAATATTCCGAAAACCCGCCAAAATAATTTAGACCCGCAAAACTCATCAAAACTTTCTGAAAAGATGCCAAAACATTAGAAAACCAGACAGAACTGATCAAAACATTGAAAAAACTAGGCAAAACATCATAAAAACAAATCAAAACCAACCAAAAAATTCCAAAAACCTGACAAAATAGTTTAGAACCTGCCAAAACTGATCAAAACATTCTGAAAAGATGCCAAAATACTAGAAAACCAGTCAGAAGTGATCGAAACTTTCAATAACTTGCCAAAACATAATCAAAACAAATGAAAGCAAACCAAAAACATTCCAAATACCCGCCAAAATATTTGAAAACCCGCCAAAAGGAATCCAAATATTCCACAACCTGCCAAGACAATAAAAACAACACAAGAGAAAACAAAACATTCTAAAACACCACCAAAACATTCCGAAAACCCACCAAAACATCATCAAAACAAATCAAAACAAACCAAACAATAGGAGGAACACGGCAACATATTGGCAAGCAAGAGACGGAGAGCGCGGCACCTTCTAGGAGGCCAAGAAGGAAGCCGCACAACACCTGCACTGTGTCTGCAACTTTCAAACTGCTAGAAGCTAGTGGCTTGCCACTGGCCTGCCTCTTCAATTGCCATTAGCATTCCAATGGAAGCTATTCTTGGACAACTTTGCTCTGCTTGCTGCTAGTTCTGCCCCAGCCTACCATAGAGAACCTTGCTCTTGCCTTGAGGCTCTGAGATGCCAAGAACTTGTCAACTTCAAAGGGCGGGCCGGGCTACATCTACTCAGCTGCCACAGTTTCTCCTTGCTAGACCTAGTGGGAAAGCATTTTGCTGAGATGCAGAAGGCAAGAAACGCAGCATACGGAGACGCGGAGCTGTCCCAAGTGCCGCTGCCTAGGCGTCTTTCCGCAGAAGGAGCGCCCCGGAGCGCACCGCAACCGGCGCCGTCATCTCTGCGCAAAGAGCCAAAATATTTTAAAACCCGCCAAAACTAATCCAAAAATATTTTCAAACCCGCCAAAATAGAAAACCAGACAGAAGAGATCAATACATTCGAAAAAACCTGACAAAACATGATCAAGCCCACCAAAGCTAATCCAAACACACCAAAAACTGGGCTAAACAGAATCAAAACAAATCAAAACCTTCTAAAAGCCCGCCAAAATATTTCAAAACCCGTCAAAACTAATCAAAATATTCCAAATACTCGCCAAAACATTCCGAACACCCACCAAAAGGAATCCAAACATTCCAAAACCTGCCAACACAATAAAAACAACTCAAGAGAATACAAAACATTCTAAAACCCAACCAACACATTCCGAAAACCCGCCAAAACATCATAAAAACAAATCAAAACCAACCAAAATATTCCGAAAACCCGCCAAAATTATTTAGACCCACAAAACTCATCAAAACATTCTAAAAAGATGCCAAAACATTAGAAAACCAGACAGAACTGATCAAAACATTCAAAAAACTTGGCAAAACATCATAAAAACAAATCAAAACCAACCAAAACATTCCAAAAACCCGACAAAATAGTTTAGAACCTGCCAAAACTGATCAAAACATTCGGAAAAGATGCCAAAATACTAGAAAACCAGTCAGAAGTGATCGAAACATTCAAAAAACCCGCCAAAATATAGTAAAAACAAAGCTAAAGAAACCAAAATATTATAAACAACCTCTAAAATATCTTAAAACCCGCCAAAACTGATCAAAACATTCTGAAAATCGGCCAACATATTAGAAAACCAGCCAGAACTGATCAAACCAAAAAAAAACCCTTGCCAAAACATAACAAAAAAAAATGAAAACCAAGCAAAACCTTCCAAATACATGCCAAAATATTTTAAACTAGACAAAACAAATCAAAACATTCCAAAACCCACAAAATAATATTAAAAAGAAATCAAAACCAACCAAAACATTCTAGAAAACCGACCAAAACATTCTGAAAACCCGCAAAATCAAAATAAAAACAAATCAAAACCAAGCAAAACATTCCAAAAACCCAACAAAATAGTTTAGAACCCGCCAAAACTGATCAAAACACTCTGAAAAGATGCCAAAATACTAGAAAACCAGTCAGAAGTGATCAAAACATTCAATAACTTGCCAAAACATAATCAAAACAAATGAAAGCAAACCCAAACATTCCAAATACCCGCCAAAATATTTGAAAACCCGCCAAAAGGAATCCAAACGTTCCACAACCTGCCAACACAATAAAAACAACACAAGAGAAAACAAAACATTCTAAAACACCACCAAAACATTCCGAAAACCCGCCAAAACATCATCAAAACAAATCAAAACAAACCAAACAATAGGAGGAACACGGCAACATATTGGCAAGCAAGAGACGGAGAGCGCGGCACCTTCTAGGAGGCCAAGAAGGAAGCCGCACAACACCTGCACTGTGTCTGCAACTTTCAAACTGCTAGAAGCTAGTGGCTTGCCACTGGCCTGCATCTTCAATTGCCATTAGCATTCCAATGGAAGGTATTCTTGGACAACTTTGCTCTGCTTGCTGCTAGTTCTGCCCCAGCCTACCATAGAGAACCTTGCTCTTGCCTTGAGGCTCTGAGATGCCAAGAACTTGTCAACTTCAAAGGGCGGGCCGGGCTACATCTACTCAGCTGCCACAGTTTCTCCTTGCTAGACCTAGTGGGAAAGCATTTTGCTGAGATGCAGAAGGCAAGAAACGCAGCATACGGAGACGCGGAGCTGTCCCAAGTGCCGCTGCCTAGGCGTCTTTCCGCAGAAGGAGCGCCCCGGAGCGCACCGCAACCGGCGCCGTCATCTCTGCGCAAAGAGCCAAAATATTTTAAAACCCGCCAAAACTAATCCAAAAATATTTTCAAACCCGCCAAAATAGAAAACCAGACAGAAGAGATCAATACATTCGAAAAAACCTGACAAAACATGATCAAGCCCACCAAAGCTAATCCAAACACACCAAAAACTGGGCTAAACAGAATCAAAACAAATCAAAACCTTCTAAAAGCCCGCCAAAATATTTCAAAACCCGTCAAAACTAATCAAAATATTCCAAATACCCGCCAAAACATTCCGAACACCCACCAAAAGGAATCCAAACATTCCAAAACCTGTCAACACAATAAAAACAACTCAAGAGAATACAAAACATTCTAAAACCCAACCAACACATTCCGAAAACCCGCCAAAACATCATAAAAACAAATCAAAACCAACCAAAATATTCCGAAAACCCGCCAAAATTATTTAGACCCACAAAACTCATCAAAACATTCTAAAAAGATGCCAAAACATTAGAAAACCAGCCAGAACTGATCAAAACATTCAAAAAACTTGGCAAAACATCATAAAAACAAATCAAAACCAAGCAAAACATTCCAAAAACCCGACAAAATAGTTTAGAACCTGCCAAAACTGATCAAAACATTCGGAAAAGATGCCAAAATACTAGAAAACCAGTCAGAAGTGATCGAAACATTCAAAAAACCCGCCAAAATATAGTAAAAACAAAGCTAAAGAAACCAAAATATTATAAACAACCTCTAAAATATCTTAAAACCCGCCAAAACTGATCAAAACATTCTGAAAATCGGCCAACATATTAGAAAACCAGCCAGAACTGATCAAACCAAAAAAAAACCCTTGCCAAAACATAACAAAAAAAAATGAAAACCAAGCAAAACCTTCCAAATACATGCCAAAATATTTTAAACTAGACAAAACAAATCAAAACATTCCAAAACCCACAAAATAATATTAAAAAGAAATCAAAACCAACCAAAACATTCTAGAAAACCGACCAAAACATTCTGAAAACCCGCAAAATCAAAATAAAAACAAATCAAAACCAAGCAAAACATTCCAAAAACCCAACAAAATAGTTTAGAACCCGCCAAAACTGATCAAAACACTCTGAAAAGATGCCAAAATACTAGAAAACCAGTCAGAAGTGATCAAAACATTCAATAACTTGCCAAAACATAATCAAAACAAATGAAAGCAAACCCAAACATTCCAAATACCCGCCAAAATATTTGAAAACCCGCCAAAAGGAATCCAAACGTTCCACAACCTGCCAACACAATAAAAACAACACAAGAGAAAACAAAACATTCTAAAACACCACCAAAACATTCCGAAAACCCGCCAAAACATCATCAAAACAAATCAAAACAAACCAAACAATAGGAGGAACACGGCAACATATTGGCAAGCAAGAGACGGAGAGCGCGGCACCTTCTAGGAGGCCAAGAAGGAAGCCGCACAACACCTGCACTGTGTCTGCAACTTTCAAACTGCTAGAAGCTAGTGGCTTGCCACTGGCCTGCATCTTCAATTGCCATTAGCATTCCAATGGAAGGTATTCTTGGACAACTTTGCTCTGCTTGCTGCTAGTTCTGCCCCAGCCTACCATAGATAACCTTGCTCTTGCCTTGAGGCTCTGAGATGCCAAGAACTTGTCAACTTCAAAGGGCGGGCCGGGCTACATCTACTCAGCTGCCACAGTTTCTCCTTGCTAGACCTAGTGGGAAAGCATTTTGCTGAGATGCAGAAGGCAAGAAACGCAGCATACGGAGACGCGGAGCTGTCCCAAGTGCCGCTGCCTAGGCGTCTTTCCGCAGAAGGAGCGCCCCGAAGCGCACCGCAACCGGCGCCGTCATCTCTGCGCAAAGAGCCAAAATATTTTAAAACCCGCCAAAACTAATCCAAAAATATTTTCAAACCCGCCAAAATAGAAAACCAGACAGAAGAGATCAATACATTCGAAAAAACCTGACAAAACATGATCAAGCCCACCAAAGCTAATCCAAACACACCAAAAACTGGGCTAAACAGAATCAAAACAAATCAAAACAAATCGAAACCTTCTAAAAACCCACCAAAATATTTCAAAACCCGTCAAAACTAATCAAAACATTCCGAACACCCGCCAAAACATTCCGAACACCCGCCAAAAGGAATCCAAACATTCCAAAACCTGCCAACACAATAAAAACAACTCAAGAGAATACAAAATATTCTAAAACCCAACCTACACATTCCGAAAACCCGCCAAAACATCATAAAAAAAAAATCAAAACCAACCAAAATATTCCGAAAACCCGCCAAAATAATTTAGACCCGCAAAACTCATCAAAACTTTCTGAAAAGATGCCAAAACATTAGAAAACCAGACAGAACTGATCAAAACATTGAAAAAACTAGGCAAAACATCATAAAAACAAATCAAAACCAACCAAAAAATTCCAAAAACCTGACAAAATAGTTTAGAACCTGCCAAAACTGATCAAAACATTCTGAAAAGATGCCAAAATACTAGAAAACCAGTCAGAAGTGATCGAAACTTTCAATAACTGATCAAAACATAATCAAAACAAATGAAAGCAAACCAAAAACATTCCAAATACCCGCCAAAATATTTGAAAACCCGCCAAAAGGAATCCAAATATTCCACAACCTGCCAAGACAATAAAAACAACACAAGAGAAAACAAAACATTCTAAAACACCACCAAAACATTCCGAAAACCCACCAAAACATCATCAAAACAAATCAAAACAAACCAAACAATAGGACGAACACGGCAACATATTGGCAAGCAAGAGACGGAGAGCGCGGCACCTTCTAGGAGGCCAAGAAGGAAGCCGCACAACACCTGCACTGTGTCTGCAACTTTCAAACTGCTAGAAGCTAGTGGCTTGCCACTGGCCTGCCTCTTCAATTGCCATTAGCATTCCAATGGAAGCTATTCTTGGACAACTTTGCTCTGCTTGCTGCTAGTTCTGCCCCAGCCTACCATAGAGAACCTTGCTCTTGCCTTGAGGCTCTGAGATGCCAAGAACTTGTCAACTTCAAAGGGCGGGCCGGGCTACATCTACTCAGCTGCCACAGTTTCTCCTTGCTAGACCTAGTGGGAAAGCATTTTGCTGAGATGCAGAAGGCAAGAAACGCAGCATACGGAGACGCGGAGCTGTCCCAAGTGCCGCTGCCTAGGCGTCTTTCCGCAGAAGGAGCGCCCCGGAGCGCACCGCAACCGGCGCCGTCATCTCTGCGCAAAGAGCCAAAATATTTTAAAACCCGCCAAAACTAATCCAAAAATATTTTCAAACCCGCCAAAATAGAAAACCAGACAGAAGAGATCAATACATTCGAAAAAACCTGACAAAACATGATCAAGCCCACCAAAGCTAATCCAAACACACCAAAAACTGGGCTAAACAGAATCAAAACAAATCAAAACCTTCTAAAAGCCCGCCAAAATATTTCAAAACCCGTCAAAACTAATCAAAATATTCCAAATACCCGCCAAAACATTCCGAACACCCACCAAAAGGAATCCAAACATTCCAAAACCTGTCAACACAATAAAAACAACTCAAGAGAATACAAAACATTCTAAAACCCAACCAACACATTCCGAAAACCCGCCAAAACATCATAAAAACAAATCAAAACCAACCAAAATATTCCGAAAACCCGCCAAAATTATTTAGACCCACAAAACTCATCAAAACATTCTAAAAAGATGCCAAAACATTAGAAAACCAGCCAGAACTGATCAAAACATTCAAAAAACTTGGCAAAACATCATAAAAACAAATCAAAACCAACCAAAACATTCCAAAAACCCGACAAAATAGTTTAGAACCTGCCAAAACTGATCAAAACATTCGGAAAAGATGCCAAAATACTAGAAAACCAGTCAGAAGTGATCGAAACATTCAAAAAACCCGCCAAAATATAGTAAAAACAAAGCTAAAGAAACCAAAATATTATAAACAACCTCTAAAATATCTTAAAACCCGCCAAAACTGATCAAAACATTCTGAAAATCGGCCAACATATTAGAAAACCAGCCAGAACTGATCAAACCAAAAAAAAACCCTTGCCAAAACATAACAAAAAAAAATGAAAAGCAAGCAAAACCTTCCAAATACATGCCAAAATATTTTAAACTAGACAAAACAAATCAAAACATTCCAAAACCCACAAAATAATATTAAAAAGAAATCAAAACCAACCAAAACATTCTAGAAAACCGACCAAAACATTCTGAAAACCCGCAAAATCAAAATAAAAACAAATCAAAACCAAGCAAAACATTCCAAAAACCCAACAAAATAGTTTAGAACCCGCCAAAACTGATCAAAACATTCTGAAAAGATGCCAAAATACTAGAAAACCAGTCAGAAGTGATCAAAACATTCAATAACTTGCCAAAACATAATCAAAACAAATGAAAGCAAACCCAAACATTCCAAATACCCGCCAAAATATTTTAAAACCCGCCAAAAGGAATCCAAACGTTCCAAAACCTGCCAACACAATAAAAACAACACAAGAGAAAACAAAACATTCTAAAACACCACCAAAACATTCCGAAAACCCGCCAAAACATCATAAAAACAAATCAAAACAAACCAAACAATAAGAGGAACACGGCAACATATTGGCAAGCAAGAGACGGAGAGCGCGGCACCTTCTAGGAGGCCAAGAAGGAAGCCGCACAACACCTGCACTGTGTCTGCAACTTTCAAACTGCTAGAAGCTAGTGGCTTGCCACTGGCCTGCCTCTTCAATTGCCATTAGCATTCCAATGGAAGCTATTCTTGGACAACTTTGCTCTGCTTGCTGCTAGTTCTGCCCCAGCCTACCATAGATAACCTTGCTCTTGCCTTGAGGCTCTGAGATGCCAAGAACTTGTCAACTTCAAAGGGCGGGCCGGGCTACATCTACTCAGCTGCCACAGTTTCTCCTTGCTAGACCTAGTGGGAAAGCATTTTGCTGAGATGCAGAAGGCAAGAAACGCAGCATACGGAGACGCGGAGCTGTCCCAAGTGCCGCTGCCTAGGCGTCTTTCCGCAGAAGGAGCGCCCCGGAGCGCACCGCAACCGGCGCCGTCATCTCTGCGCAAAGAGCCAAAATATTTTAAAACCCGCCAAAACTAATCCAAAAATATTTTCAAACCCGCCAAAATAGAAAACCAGACAGAAGAGATCAATACATTCGAAAAAACCTGACAAAACATGATCAAGCCCACCAAAGCTAATCCAAACACACCAAAAACTGGGCTAAACAGAATCAAAACAAATCAAAACAAATCGAAACCTTCTAAAAACCCACCAAAATATTTCAAAACCCGTCAAAACTAATCAAAATATTCCGAACACCCGCCAAAACATTCCGAACACCCGCCAAAAGGAATCCAAACATTCCAAAACCTGCCAACACAATAAAAACAACTCAAGAGAATACAAAACATTCTAAAACCCAACCAAAACATTCCGAAAACCCACCAAAACATCATAAAAACAAATCAAAACCAACCAAAATATTCCGAAAACCCGCCAAAATAATTTAGACCCGCAAAACTCATCAAAACTTTCTGAAAAGATGCCAAAACATTAGAAAACCAGACAGAACTGATCAAAACATTGAAAAAACTAGGCAAAACATCATAAAAACAAATCAAAACCAACCAAAAAATTCCGAAAACCTGACAAAATAGTTTAGAACCCGCCAAAACTGATCAAAACATTCTGAAAAGATGCCAAAATACTAGAAAACCAGTCAGAAGTGATCAAAACATTCAATAACTTGCCAAAACATAATCAAAACAAATGAAAGCAAACCCAAACATTCCAAATACCCGCCAAAATATTTTAAAACCCGCCAAAAGGAATCCAAACGTTCCAAAACCTGCCAACACAATAAAAACAACACAAGAGAAAACAAAACATTCTAAAACACCACCAAAACATTCCGAAAACCCGCCAAAACATCATCAAAACAAATCAAAACAAACCAAACAATAAGAGGAACACGGCAACATATTGGCAAGCAAGAGACGGAGAGCGCGGCACCTTCTAGGAGGCCAAGAAGGAAGCCGCACAACACCTGCACTGTGTCTGCAACTTTCAAACTGCTAGAAGCTAGTGGCTTGCCACTGGCCTGCCTCTTCAATTGCCATTAGCATTCCAATGGAAGCTATTCTTGGACAACTTTGCTCTGCTTGCTGCTAGTTCTGCCCCAGCCTACCATAGAGAACCTTGCTCTTGCCTTGAGGCTCTGAGATGCCAAGAACTTGTCAACTTCAAAGGGCGGGCCGGGCTACATCTACTCAGCTGCCACAGTTTCTCCTTGCTAGACCTAGTGGGAAAGCATTTTGCTGAGATGCAGAAGGCAAGAAACGCAGCATACGGAGACGCGGAGCTGTCCCAAGTGCCGCTGCCTAGGCGTCTTTCCGCAGAAGGAGCGCCCCGGAGCGCACCGCAACCGGCGCCGTCATCTCTGCGCAAAGAGCCAAAATATTTTCAAACCCGCCAAAACTAATCCAAAAATATTTTCAAACCCGCCAAAATAGAAAACCAGACAGAAGAGATCAATACATTCGAAAAAACCTGACAAAACATGATCAAGCCCACCAAAGCTAATCCAAACACACCAAAAACTGGGCTAAACAGAATCAAAACAAATCAAAACCTTCTAAAAGCCCGCCAAAATATTTCAAAACCCGTCAAAACTAATCAAAATATTCCAAATACCCGCCAAAACATTCCGAACACCCACCAAAAGGAATCCAAACATTCCAAAACCTGTCAACACAATAAAAACAACTCAAGAGAATACAAAACATTCTAAAACCCAACCAACACATTCCGAAAACCCGCCAAAACATCATAAAAACAAATCAAAACCAACCAAAATATTCCGAAAACCCGCCAAAATTATTTAGACCCACAAAACTCATCAAAACATTCTAAAAAGATGCCAAAACATTAGAAAACCAGCCAGAACTGATCAAAACATTGAAAAAACTAGGCAAAACATCATAAAAACAAATCAAAACCAACCAAAACATTCCAAAAACCCGACAAAATAGTTTAGAACCTGCCAAAACTGATCAAAACATTCGGAAAAGATGCCAAAATACTAGAAAACCAGTCAGAAGTGATCGAAACTTTCAATAACTTGCCAAAACATAATCAAAACAAAAGAAAGCAAACCAAAAACATTCCAAATACCCGCCAAAATATTTGAAAACCCGCCAAAAGGAATCCAAATATTCCACAACCTGCCAAGACAATAAAAACAACACAAGAGAAAACAAAACATTCTAAAACACCACCAAAACATTCCGAAAACCCACCAAAACATCATCAAAACAAATCAAAACAAACCAAACAATAGGAGGAACACGGCAACATATTGGCAAGCAAGAGACGGAGAGCGCGGCACCTTCTAGGAGGCCAAGAAGGAAGCCGCACAACACCTGCACTGTGTCTGCAACTTTCAAACTGCTAGAAGCTAGTGGCTTGCCACTGGCCTGCCTCTTCAATTGCCATTAGCATTCCAATGGAAGCTATTCTTGGACAACTTTGCTCTGCTTGCTGCTAGTTCTGCCCCAGCCTACCATAGAGAACCTTGCTCTTGCCTTGAGGCTCTGAGATGCCAAGAACTTGTCAACTTCAAAGGGCGGGCCGGGCTACATCTACTCAGCTGCCACAGTTTCTCCTTGCTAGACCTAGTGGGAAAGCATTTTGCTGAGATGCAGAAGGCAAGAAACGCAGCATACGGAGACGCGGAGCTGTCCCAAGTGCCGCTGCCTAGGCGTCTTTCCGCAGAAGGAGCGCCCCGGAGCGCACCGCAACCGGCGCCGTCATCTCTGCGCAAAGAGCCAAAATATTTTCAAACCCGCCAAAACTAATCCAAAAATATTTTCAAACCCGCCAAAATAGAAAACCAGACAGAAGAGATCAATACATTCGAAAAAACCTGACAAAACATGATCAAGCCCACCAAAGCTAATCCAAACACACCAAAAACTGGGCTAAACAGAATCAAAACAAATCAAAACCTTCTAAAAGCCCGCCAAAATATTTCAAAACCCGTCAAAACTAATCAAAATATTCCAAATACCCGCCAAAACATTCCGAACACCCACCAAAAGGAATCCAAACATTCCAAAACCTGTCAACACAATAAAAACAACTCAAGAGAATACAAAACATTCTAAAACCCAACCAACACATTCCGAAAACCCGCCAAAACATCATAAAAACAAATCAAAACCAACCAAAATATTCCGAAAACCCGCCAAAATTATTTAGACCCGCAAAACTCATCAAAACATTCTAAAAAGATGCCAAAACATTAGAAAACCAGCCAGAACTGATCAAAACATTGAAAAAACTAGGCAAAACATCATAAAAACAAATCAAAACCAACCAAAACATTCCAAAAACCCGACAAAATAGTTTAGAACCTGCCAAAACTGATCAAAACATTCGGAAAAGATGCCAAAATACTAGAAAACCAGTCAGAAGTGATCGAAACATTCAAAAATCCCGCCAAAATATAGTAAAAACAAAGCTAAAGAAACCAAAATATTATAAACAACCTCTAAAATATCTTAAAACCCGCCAAAACTGATCAAAACATTCTGAAAATCGGCCAACATATTAGAAAACCAACCAGAACTGATCAAACCAAAAAAAAAACCCTTGCCAAAACATAACAAAAAAAAATGAAAACCAAGCAAAACCTTCCAAATACATGCCAAAATATTTTAAACTAGACAAAACAAATCAAAACATTCCAAAACCCACAAAATAATATTAAAAAGAAATCAAAACCAACCAAAACATTCTAGAAAACCGACCAAAACATTCTGAAAACCCGCAAAATCAAAATAAAAACAAATCAAAACCAAGCAAAACATTCCAAAAACCCAACAAAATAGTTTAGAACCCGCCAAAACTGATCAAAACATTCTGAAAAGATGCCAAAATACTAGAAAACCAGTCAGAAGTGATCGAAACATTCAATAACTTGCCAAAACATAATCAAAACAAATGAAAGCAAACCCAAACATTCCAAATACCCGCCAAAATATTTTAAAACCCGCCAAAAGGAATCCAAACGTTCCACAACCTGCCAACACAATAAAAACAACACAAGAGAAAACAAAACATTCTAAAACACCACCAAAACATTCCGAAAACCCGCCAAAACATCATAAAAACAAATCAAAACAAACCAAACAATAAGAGGAACACGGCAACATATTGGCAAGCAAGAGACGGAGAGCGCGGCACCTTCTAGGAGGCCAAGAAGGAAGCCGCACAACACCTGCACTGTGTCTGCAACTTTCAAACTGCTAGAAGCTAGTGGCTTGCCACTGGCCTGCCTCTTCAATTGCCATTAGCATTCCAATGGAAGCTATTCTTGGACAACTTTGCTCTGCTTGCTGCTAGTTCTGCCCCAGCCTACCATAGAGAACCTTGCTCTTGCCTTGAGGCTCTGAGATGCCAAGAACTTGTCAACTTCAAAGGGCGGGCCGGGCTACATCTACTCAGCTGCCACAGTTTCTCCTTGCTAGACCTAGTGGGAAAGCATTTTGCTGAGATGCAGAAGGCAAGAAACGCAGCATACGGAGACGCGGAGCTGTCCCAAGTGCCGCTGCCTAGGCGTCTTTCCGCAGAAGGAGCGCCCCGGAGCGCACCGCAACCGGCGCCGTCATCTCTGCGCAAAGAGCCAAAATATTTTAAAACCCGCCAAAACTAATCCAAAAATATTTTCAAACCCGCCAAAATAGAAAACCAGACAGAAGAGATCAATACATTCGAAAAAACCTGACAAAACATGATCAAGCCCACCAAAGCTAATCCAAACACACCAAAAACTGGGCTAAACAGAATCAAAACAAATCAAAACCTTCTAAAAGCCCGCCAAAATATTTCAAAACCCGTCAAAACTAATCAAAATATTCCAAATACCCGCCAAAACATTCCGAACACCCACCAAAAGGAATCCAAACATTCCAAAACCTGTCAACACAATAAAAACAACTCAAGAGAATACAAAACATTCTAAAACCCAACCAACACATTCCGAAAACCCGCCAAAACATCATAAAAACAAATCAAAACCAACCAAAATATTCCGAAAACCCGCCAAAATTATTTAGACCCACAAAACTCATCAAAACATTCTAAAAAGATGCCAAAACATTAGAAAACCAGCCAGAACTGATCAAAACATTCAAAAAACTTGGCAAAACATCATAAAAACAAATCAAAACCAACCAAAACATTCCAAAAACCCGACAAAATAGTTTAGAACCTGCCAAAACTGATCAAAACATTCGGAAAAGATGCCAAAATACTAGAAAACCAGTCAGAAGTGATCGAAACATTCAAAAAACCCGCCAAAATATAGTAAAAACAAAGCTAAAGAAACCAAAATATTATAAACAACCTCTAAAATATCTTAAAACCCGCCAAAACTGATCAAAACATTCTGAAAATCGGCCAACATATTAGAAAACCAACCAGAACTGATCAAACCAAAAAAAAACCCTTGCCAAAACATAACAAAAAAAAATGAAAACCAAGCAAAACCTTCCAAATACATGCCAAAATATTTTAAACTAGACAAAACAAATCAAAACATTCCAAAACCCACAAAATAATATTAAAAAGAAATCAAAACCAACCAAAACATTCTAGAAAACCGACCAAAACATTCTGAAAACCCGCAAAATCAAAATAAAAACAAATCAAAACCAAGCAAAACATTCCAAAAACCCAACAAAATAGTTTAGAACCCGCCAAAACTGATCAAAACATTCTGAAAAGATGCCAAAATACTAGAAAACCAGTCAGAAGTGATCGAAACATTCAATAACTTGCCAAAACATAATCAAAACAAATGAAAGCAAACCCAAACATTCCAAATACCCGCCAAAATATTTTAAAACCCGCCAAAAGGAATCCAAACGTTCCACAACCTGCCAACACAATAAAAACAACACAAGAGAAAACAAAACATTCTAAAACACCACCAAAACATTCCGAAAACCCGCCAAAACATCATCAAAACAAATCAAAACAAACCAAACAATAAGAGGAACACGGCAACATATTGGCAAGCAAGAGACGGAGAGCGCGGCACCTTCTAGGAGGCCAAGAAGGAAGCCGCACAACACCTGCACTGTGTCTGCAACTTTCAAACTGCTAGAAGCTAGTGGCTTGCCACTGGCCTGCCTCTTCAATTGCCATTAGCATTCCAATGGAAGCTATTCTTGGACAACTTTGCTCTGCTTGCTGCTAGTTCTGCCCCAGCCTACCATAGAGAACCTTGCTCTTGCCTTGAGGCTCTGAGATGCCAAGAACTTGTCAACTTCAAAGGGCGGGCCGGGCTACATCTACTCAGCTGCCACAGTTTCTCCTTGCTAGACCTAGTGGGAAAGCATTTTGCTGAGATGCAGAAGGCAAGAAACGCAGCATACGGAGACGCGGAGCTGTCCCAAGTGCCGCTGCCTAGGCGTCTTTCCGCAGAAGGAGCGCCCCGGAGCGCACCGCAACCGGCACCGTCATCTCTGCGCAAAGAGCCAAAATATTTTAAAACCCGCCAAAACTAATCCAAAAATATTTTCAAACCCGCCAAAATAGAAAACCAGACAGAAGTCATCAATACATTCGAAAAAACCTGACAAAACATGATCAAGCCCACCAAAGCTAATCCAAACACACCAAAAACTGGGCTAAACAGAATCAAAACAAATCAAAACCTTCTAAAAGCCCGCCAAAATATTTCAAAACCCGTCAAAACTAATCAAAATATTCCAAATACCCGCCAAAACATTCCGAACACCCACCAAAAGGAATCCAAACATTCCAAAACCTGTCAACACAATAAAAACAACTCAAGAGAATACAAAACATTCTAAAACCCAACCAACACATTCCGAAAACCCGCCAAAACATCATAAAAACAAATCAAAACCAACCAAAATATTCCGAAAACCCGCCAAAATTATTTAGACCCACAAAACTCATCAAAACATTCTAAAAAGATGCCAAAACATTAGAAAACCAGACAGAACTGATCAAAACATTGAAAAAACTAGGCAAAACATCATAAAAACAAATCAAAACCAACCAAAAAATTCCAAAAACCTGACAAAATAGTTTAGAACCTGCCAAAACTGATCAAAACATTCGGAAAAGATGCCAAAATACTAGAAAACCAGTCAGAAGTGATCGAAACATTCAAAAAACCCGCCAAAATATAGTAAAAACAAAGCTAAAGAAACCAAAATATTATAAACAACCTCTAAAATATCTTAAAACCCGCCAAAACTGATCAAAACATTCTGAAAATCGGCCAACATATTAGAAAACCAGCCAGAACTGATCAAACCAAAAAAAAACCCTTGCCAAAACATAACAAAAAAAAATGAAAACCAAGCAAAACCTTCCAAATACATGCCAAAATATTTTAAACTAGACAAAACAAATCAAAACATTCCAAAACCCACAAAATAATATTAAAAAGAAATCAAAACCAGCCAAAACATTCTAGAAAACCGACCAAAACATTCTGAAAACCCGCAAAATCAAAATAAAAACAAATCAAAACCAAGCAAAACATTCCAAAAACCCAACAAAATAGTTTAGAACCCGCCAAAACTGATCAAAACATTCTGAAAAGATGCCAAAATACTAGAAAACCAGTCAGAAGTGATCAAAACATTCAATAACTTGCCAAAACATAATCAAAACAAATGAAAGCAAACCCAAACATTCCAAATACCCGCCAAAATATTTGAAAACCCGCCAAAAGGAATCCAAATATTCCACAACCTGCCAAGACAATAAAAACAACACAAGAGAAAACAAAACATTCTAAAACACCACCAAAACATTCCGAAAACCCACCAAAACATCATCAAAACAAATCAAAACAAACCAAACAATAGGAGGAACACGGCAACATATTGGCAAGCAAGAGACGGAGAGCGCGGCACCTTCTAGGAGGCCAAGAAGGAAGCCGCACAACACCTGCACTGTGTCTGCAACTTTCAAACTGCTAGAAGCTAGTGGCTTGCCACTGGCCTGCCTCTTCAACTGCCATTAGCATTCCAATGGAAGCTATTCTTGGACAACTTTGCTCTGCTTGCTGCTAGTTCTGCCCCAGCCTACCATAGATAACCTTGCTCTTGCCTTGAGGCTCTGAGATGCCAAGAACTTGTCAACTTCAAAGGGCGGGCCGGGCTACATCTACTCAGCTGCCACAGTTTCTCCTTGCTAGACCTAGTGGGAAAGCATTTTGCTGAGATGCAGAAGGCAAGAAACGCAGCATACGGAAACGCGGAGCTGTCCCAAGTGCCGCTGCCTAGGCGTCTTTCCGCAGAAGGAGCGCCCCGGAGCGCACCGCAACCGGCACCGTCATCTCTGCGCAAAGAGCCAAAATATTTTAAAACCCGCCAAAACTAATCCAAAAATATTTTCAAACCCGCCAAAATAGAAAACCAGACAGAAGAGATCAATACATTCGAAAAAACCTGACAAAACATGATCAAGCCCACCAAAGCTAATCCAAACACACCAAAAACTGGGCTAAACAGAATCAAAACAAATCAAAACAAATCGAAACCTTCTAAAAACCCACCAAAATATTTCAAAACCCGTCAAAACTAATCAAAACATTCCGAACACCCGCCAAAACATTCCGAACACCCGCCAAAAGGAATCCAAACATTCCAAAACCTGCCAACACAATAAAAACAACTCAAGAGAATACAAAACATTCTAAAACCCAACCACAACATTCCGAAAACCCACCAAAACATCATAAAAACAAATCAAAACCAACCAAAATATTCCGAAAACCCGCCAAAATAATTTAGACCCGCAAAACTCATCAAAACTTTCTGAAAAGATGCCAAAACATTAGAAAACCAGACAGAACTGATCAAAACATTGAAAAAACTAGGCAAAACATCATAAAAACAAATCAAAACCAACCAAAAAATTCCAAAAACCTAACAAAATAGTTTAGAACCTGCCAAAACTGATCAAAACATTCGGAAAAGATGCCAAAATACTAGAAAACCAGTCAGAAGTGATCGAAACTTTCAATAACTTGCCAAAACATAATCAAAACAAAAGAAAGCAAACCAAAAACATTCCAAATACCAGCCAAAATATTTGAAAACCCGCCAAAAGGAATCCAAATATTCCACAACCTGCCAAGACAATAAAAACAACACAAGAGAAAACAAAACATTCTAAAACACCACCAAAACATTCCGAAAACCCACCAAAACATCATCAAAACAAATCAAAACAAACCAAACAATAGGAGGAACACGGCAACATATTGGCAAGCAAGAGACGGAGAGCGCGGCACCTTCTAGGAGGCCAAGAAGGAAGCCGCACAACACCTGCACTGTGTCTGCAACTTTCAAACTGCTAGAAGCTAGTGGCTTGCCACTGGCCTGCCTCTTCAATTGCCATTAGCATTCCAATGGAAGCTATTCTTGGACAACTTTGCTCTGCTTGCTGCTAGTTCTGCCCCAGCCTACCATAGAGAACCTTGCTCTTGCCTTGAGGCTCTGAGATGCCAAGAACTTGTCAACTTCAAAGGGCGGGCCGGGCTACATCTACTCAGCTGCCACAGTTTCTCCTTGCTAGACCTAGTGGGAAAGCATTTTGCTGAGATGCAGAAGGCAAGAAACGCAGCATACGGAGACGCGGAGCTGTCCCAAGTGCCGCTGCCTAGGCGTCTTTCCGCAGAAGGAGCGCCCCGGAGCGCACCGCAACCGGCGCCGTCATCTCTGCGCAAAGAGCCAAAATATTTTAAAACCCGCCAAAACTAATCCAAAAATATTTTCAAACCCGCCAAAATAGAAAACCAGACAGAAGAGATCAATACATTCGAAAAAACCTGACAAAACATGATCAAGCCCACCAAAGCTAATCCAAACACACCAAAAACTGGGCTAAACAGAATCAAAACAAATCAAAACCTTCTAAAAGCCCGCCAAAATATTTCAAAACCCGTCAAAACTAATCAAAATATTCCAAATACCCGCCAAAACATTCCGAACACCCACCAAAAGGAATCCAAACATTCCAAAACCTGTCAACACAATAAAAACAACTCAAGAGAATACAAAACATTCTAAAACCCAACCAACACATTCCGAAAACCCGCCAAAACATCATAAAAACAAATCAAAACCAACCAAAATATTCCGAAAACCCGCCAAAATTATTTAGACCCACAAAACTCATCAAAACATTCTAAAAAGATGCCAAAACATTAGAAAACCAGCCAGAACTGATCAAAACATTGAAAAAACTAGGCAAAACATCATAAAAACAAATCAAAACCAACCAAAACATTCCAAAAACCCGACAAAATAGTTTAGAACCTGCCAAAACTGATCAAAACATTCTGAAAAGATGCCAAAATACTAGAAAACCAGTCAGAAGTGATCGAAACATTCAAAAAACCCGCCAAAATATAGTAAAAACAAAGCTAAAGAAACCAAAATATTATAAACAACCTCTAAAATATCTTAAAACCCGCCAAAACTGATCAAAACATTCTGAAAATCGGCCAACATATTAGAAAACCAACCAGAACTGATCAAACCAAAAAAAAACCCTTGCCAAAACATAACAAAAAAAAATGAAAACCAAGCAAAACCTTCCAAATACATGCCAAAATATTTTAAACTAGACAAAACAAATCAAAACATTCCAAAACCCACAAAATAATATTAAAAAGAAATCAAAACCAACCAAAACATTCTAGAAAACCGACCAAAACATTCTGAAAACCCGCAAAATCAAAATAAAAACAAATCAAAACCAAGCAAAACATTCCAAAAACCCAACAAAATAGTTTAGAACCCGCCAAAACTGATCAAAACATTCTGAAAAGATGCCAAAATACTAGAAAACCAGTCAGAAGTGATCGAAACATTCAATAACTTGCCAAAACATAATCAAAACAAATGAAAGCAAACCCAAACATTCCAAATACCCGCCAAAATATTTTAAAACCCGCCAAAAGGAATCCAAACGTTCCACAACCTGCCAACACAATAAAAACAACACAAGAGAAAACAAAACATTCTAAAACACCACCAAAACATTCCGAAAACCCGCCAAAACATCATCAAAACAAATCAAAACAAACCAAACAATAAGAGGAACACGGCAACATATTGGCAAGCAAGAGACGGAGAGCGCGGCACCTTCTAGGAGGCCAAGAAGGAAGCCGCACAACACCTGCACTGTGTCTGCAACTTTCAAACTGCTAGAAGCTAGTGGCTTGCCACTGGCCTGCCTCTTCAATTGCCATTAGCATTCCAATGGAAGCTATTCTTGGACAACTTTGCTCTGCTTGCTGCTAGTTCTGCCCCAGCCTACCATAGATAACCTTGCTCTTGCCTTGAGGCTCTGAGATGCCAAGAACTTGTCAACTTCAAAGGGCGGGCCGGGCTACATCTACTCAGCTGCCACAGTTTCTCCTTGCTAGACCTAGTGGGAAAGCATTTTGCTGAGATGCAGAAGGCAAGAAACGCAGCATACGGAGACGCGGAGCTGTCCCAAGTGCCGCTGCCTAGGCGTCTTTCCGCAGAAGGAGCGCCCCGGAGCGCACCGCAACCGGCACCGTCATCTCTGCGCAAAGAGCCAAAATATTTTCAAACCCGCCAAAACTAATCCAAAAATATTTTCAAACCCGCCAAAATAGAAAACCAGACAGAAGAGATCAATACATTCGAAAAAACCTGACAAAACATGATCAAGCCCACCAAAGCTAATCCAAACACACCAAAAACTGGGCTAAACAGAATCAAAACAAATCAAAACCTTCTAAAAGCCCGCCAAAATATTTCAAAACCCGTCAAAACTAATCAAAATATTCCAAATACCCGCCAAAACATTCCGAACACCCACCAAAAGGAATCCAAACATTCCAAAACCTGCCAACACAATAAAAACAACTCAAGAGAATACAAAACATTCTAAAACCCAACCAACACATTCCGAAAACCCGCCAAAACATCATAAAAACAAATCAAAACCAACCAAAATATTCCGAAAACCCGCCAAAATTATTTAGACCCGCAAAACTCATCAAAACATTCTAAAAAGATGCCAAAACATTAGAAAACCAGCCAGAACTGATCAAAACATTGAAAAAACTAGGCAAAACATCATAAAAACAAATCAAAACCAACCAAAACATTCCAAAAACCCGACAAAATAGTTTAGAACCTGCCAAAACTGATCAAAACATTCGGAAAAGATGCCAAAATACTAGAAAACCAGTCAGAAGTGATCGAAACATTCAAAAAACCCGCCAAAATATAGTAAAAACAAAGCTAAAGAAACCAAAATATTATAAACAACCTCTAAAATATCTTAAAACCCGCCAAAACTGATCAAAACATTCTGAAAATCGGCCAACATATTAGAAAACCAACCAGAACTGATCAAACCAAAAAAAAAACCCTTGCCAAAACATAACAAAAAAAAATGAAAACCAAGCAAAACCTTCCAAATACATGCCAAAATATTTTAAACTAGACAAAACAAATCAAAACATTCCAAAACCCACAAAATAATATTAAAAAGAAATCAAAACCAACCAAAACATTCTAGAAAACCGACCAAAACATTCTGAAAACCCGCAAAATCAAAATAAAAACAAATCAAAACCAAGCAAAACATTCCAAAAACCCAACAAAATAGTTTAGAACCCGCCAAAACTGATCAAAACATTCTGAAAAGATGCCAAAATACTAGAAAACCAGTCAGAAGTGATCAAAACATTCAATAACTTGCCAAAACATAATCAAAACAAATGAAAGCAAACCCAAACATTCCAAATACCCGCCAAAATATTTTAAAACCCGCCAAAAGGAATCCAAACGTTCCACAACCTGCCAACACCATAAAAACAACACAAGAGAAAACAAAACATTCTAAAACACCACCAAAACATTCCGAAAACCCGCCAAAACATCATCAAAACAAATCAAAACAAACCAAACAATAAGAGGAACACGGCAACATATTGGCAAGCAAGAGACGGAGAGCGCGGCACCTTCTAGGAGGCCAAGAAGGAAGCCGCACAACACCTGCACTGTGTCTGCAACTTTCAAACTGCTAGAAGCTAGTGGCTTGCCACTGGCCTGCCTCTTCAATTGCCATTAGCATTCCAATGGAAGCTATTCTTGGACAACTTTGCTCTGCTTGCTGCTAGTTCTGCCCCAGCCTACCATAGAGAACCTTGCTCTTGCCTTGAGGCTCTGAGATGCCAAGAACTTGTCAACTTCAAAGGGCGGGCCGGGCTACATCTACTCAGCTGCCACAGTTTCTCCTTGCTAGACCTAGTGGGAAAGCATTTTGCTGAGATGCAGAAGGCAAGAAACGCAGCATACGGAGACGCGGAGCTGTCCCAAGTGCCGCTGCCTAGGCGTCTTTCCGCAGAAGGAGCGCCCCGGAGCGCACCGCAACCGGCGCCGTCATCTCTGCGCAAAGAGCCAAAATATTTTAAAACCCGCCAAAACTAATCCAAAAATATTTTCAAACCCGCCAAAATAGAAAACCAGACAGAAGAGATCAATACATTCGAAAAAACCTGACAAAACATGATCAAGCCCACCAAAGCTAATCCAAACACACCAAAAACTGGGCTAAACAGAATCAAAACAAATCAAAACCTTCTAAAAGCCCGCCAAAATATTTCAAAACCCGTCAAAACTAATCAAAATATTCCAAATACCCGCCAAAACATTCCGAACACCCACCAAAAGGAATCCAAACATTCCAAAACCTGTCAACACAATAAAAACAACTCAAGAGAATACAAAACATTCTAAAACCCAACCAACACATTCCGAAAACCCGCCAAAACATCATAAAAACAAATCAAAACCAACCAAAATATTCCGAAAACCCGCCAAAATAATTTAGACCCACAAAACTCATCAAAACATTCTAAAAAGATGCCAAAACATTAGAAAACCAGACAGAACTGATCAAAACATTGAAAAAACTAGGCAAAACATCATAAAAACAAATCAAAACCAACCAAAACATTCCAAAAACCCGACAAAATAGTTTAGAACCTGCCAAAACTGATCAAAACATTCGGAAAAGATGCCAAAATACTAGAAAACCAGTCAGAAGTGATCGAAACTTTCAATAACTTGCCAAAACATAATCAAAACAAAAGAAAGCAAACCAAAAACATTCCAAATACCCGCCAAAATATTTGAAAACCCGCCAAAAGGAATCCAAATATTCCACAACCTGCCAAGACAATAAAAACAACACAAGAGAAAACAAAACATTCTAAAACACCACCAAAACATTCCGAAAACCCACCAAAACATCATCAAAACAAATCAAAACAAACCAAACAATAGGAGGAACACGGCAACATATTGGCAAGCAAGAGACGGAGAGCGCGGCACCTTCTAGGAGGCCAAGAAGGAAGCCGCACAACACCTGCACTGTGTCTGCAACTTTCAAACTGCTAGAAGCTAGTGGCTTGCCACTGGCCTGCCTCTTCAATTGCCATTAGCATTCCAATGGAAGCTATTCTTGGACAACTTTGCTCTGCTTGCTGCTAGTTCTGCCCCAGCCTACCATAGAGAACCTTGCTCTTGCCTTGAGGCTCTGAGATGCCAAGAACTTGTCAACTTCAAAGGGCGGGCCGGGCTACATCTACTCAGCTGCCACAGTTTCTCCTTGCTAGACCTAGTGGGAAAGCATTTTGCTGAGATGCAGAAGGCAAGAAACGCAGCATACGGAGACGCGGAGCTGTCCCAAGTGCCGCTGCCTAGGCGTCTTTCCGCAGAAGGAGCGCCCCGGAGCGCACCGCAACCGGCGCCGTCATCTCTGCGCAAAGAGCCAAAATATTTTCAAACCCGCCAAAACTAATCCAAAAATATTTTCAAACCCGCCAAAATAGAAAACCAGACAGAAGAGATCAATACATTCGAAAAAACCTGACAAAACATGATCAAGCCCACCAAAGCTAATCCAAACACACCAAAAACTGGGCTAAACAGAATCAAAACAAATCAAAACCTTCTAAAAGCCCGCCAAAATATTTCAAAACCCGTCAAAACTAATCAAAATATTCCAAATACCCGCCAAAACATTCCGAACACCCACCAAAAGGAATCCAAACATTCCAAAACCTGTCAACACAATAAAAACAACTCAAGAGAATACAAAACATTCTAAAACCCAACCAACACATTCCGAAAACCCGCCAAAACATCATAAAAACAAATCAAAACCAACCAAAATATTCCGAAAACCCGCCAAAATTATTTAGACCCGCAAAACTCATCAAAACATTCTAAAAAGATGCCAAAACATTAGAAAACCAGCCAGAACTGATCAAAACATTGAAAAAACTAGGCAAAACATCATAAAAACAAATCAAAACCAACCAAAACATTCCAAAAACCCGACAAAATAGTTTAGAACCTGCCAAAACTGATCAAAACATTCGGAAAAGATGCCAAAATACTAGAAAACCAGTCAGAAGTGATCGAAACATTCAAAAATCCCGCCAAAATATAGTAAAAACAAAGCTAAAGAAACCAAAATATTATAAACAACCTCTAAAATATCTTAAAACCCGCCAAAACTGATCAAAACATTCTGAAAATCGGCCAACATATTAGAAAACCAACCAGAACTGATCAAACCAAAAAAAAAACCCTTGCCAAAACATAACAAAAAAAAATGAAAACCAAGCAAAACCTTCCAAATACATGCCAAAATATTTTAAACTAGACAAAACAAATCAAAACATTCCAAAACCCACAAAATAATATTAAAAAGAAATCAAAACCAACCAAAACATTCTAGAAAACCGACCAAAACATTCTGAAAACCCGCAAAATCAAAATAAAAACAAATCAAAACCAAGCAAAACATTCCAAAAACCCAACAAAATAGTTTAGAACCCGCCAAAACTGATCAAAACATTCTGAAAAGATGCCAAAATACTAGAAAACCAGTCAGAAGTGATCGAAACATTCAATAACTTGCCAAAACATAATCAAAACAAATGAAAGCAAACCCAAACATTCCAAATACCCGCCAAAATATTTTAAAACCCGCCAAAAGGAATCCAAACGTTCCACAACCTGCCAACACAATAAAAACAACACAAGAGAAAACAAAACATTCTAAAACACCACCAAAACATTCCGAAAACCCGCCAAAACATCATAAAAACAAATCAAAACCAACCAAAATATTCCGAAAACCCGCCAAAATAATTTAGACCCACAAAACTCATCAAAACATTCTAAAAAGATGCCAAAACATTAGAAAACCAGACAGAACTGATCAAAACATTGAAAAAACTAGGCAAAACATCATAAAAACAAATCAAAACCAACCAAAACATTCCAAAAACCCGACAAAATAGTTTAGAACCTGCCAAAACTGATCAAAACATTCGGAAAAGATGCCAAAATACTAGAAAACCAGTCAGAAGTGATCGAAACTTTCAATAACTTGCCAAAACATAATCAAAACAAAAGAAAGCAAACCAAAAACATTCCAAATACCCGCCAAAATATTTGAAAACCCGCCAAAAGGAATCCAAATATTCCACAACCTGCCAAGACAATAAAAACAACACAAGAGAAAACAAAACATTCTAAAACACCACCAAAACATTCCGAAAACCCACCAAAACATCATCAAAACAAATCAAAACAAACCAAACAATAGGAGGAACACGGCAACATATTGGCAAGCAAGAGACGGAGAGCGCGGCACCTTCTAGGAGGCCAAGAAGGAAGCCGCACAACACCTGCACTGTGTCTGCAACTTTCAAACTGCTAGAAGCTAGTGGCTTGCCACTGGCCTGCCTCTTCAATTGCCATTAGCATTCCAATGGAAGCTATTCTTGGACAACTTTGCTCTGCTTGCTGCTAGTTCTGCCCCAGCCTACCATAGAGAACCTTGCTCTTGCCTTGAGGCTCTGAGATGCCAAGAACTTGTCAACTTCAAAGGGCGGGCCGGGCTACATCTACTCAGCTGCCACAGTTTCTCCTTGCTAGACCTAGTGGGAAAGCATTTTGCTGAGATGCAGAAGGCAAGAAACGCAGCATACGGAGACGCGGAGCTGTCCCAAGTGCCGCTGCCTAGGCGTCTTTCCGCAGAAGGAGCGCCCCGGAGCGCACCGCAACCGGCGCCGTCATCTCTGCGCAAAGAGCCAAAATATTTTCAAACCCGCCAAAACTAATCCAAAAATATTTTCAAACCCGCCAAAATAGAAAACCAGACAGAAGAGATCAATACATTCGAAAAAACCTGACAAAACATGATCAAGCCCACCAAAGCTAATCCAAACACACCAAAAACTGGGCTAAACAGAATCAAAACAAATCAAAACCTTCTAAAAGCCCGCCAAAATATTTCAAAACCCGTCAAAACTAATCAAAATATTCCAAATACCCGCCAAAACATTCCGAACACCCACCAAAAGGAATCCAAACATTCCAAAACCTGTCAACACAATAAAAACAACTCAAGAGAATACAAAACATTCTAAAACCCAACCAACACATTCCGAAAACCCGCCAAAACATCATAAAAACAAATCAAAACCAACCAAAATATTCCGAAAACCCGCCAAAATTATTTAGACCCGCAAAACTCATCAAAACATTCTAAAAAGATGCCAAAACATTAGAAAACCAGCCAGAACTGATCAAAACATTGAAAAAACTAGGCAAAACATCATAAAAACAAATCAAAACCAACCAAAACATTCCAAAAACCCGACAAAATAGTTTAGAACCTGCCAAAACTGATCAAAACATTCGGAAAAGATGCCAAAATACTAGAAAACCAGTCAGAAGTGATCGAAACATTCAAAAATCCCGCCAAAATATAGTAAAAACAAAGCTAAAGAAACCAAAATATTATAAACAACCTCTAAAATATCTTAAAACCCGCCAAAACTGATCAAAACATTCTGAAAATCGGCCAACATATTAGAAAACCAACCAGAACTGATCAAACCAAAAAAAAAACCCTTGCCAAAACATAACAAAAAAAAATGAAAACCAAGCAAAACCTTCCAAATACATGCCAAAATATTTTAAACTAGACAAAACAAATCAAAACATTCCAAAACCCACAAAATAATATTAAAAAGAAATCAAAACCAACCAAAACATTCTAGAAAACCGACCAAAACATTCTGAAAACCCGCAAAATCAAAATAAAAACAAATCAAAACCAAGCAAAACATTCCAAAAACCCAACAAAATAGTTTAGAACCCGCCAAAACTGATCAAAACATTCTGAAAAGATGCCAAAATACTAGAAAACCAGTCAGAAGTGATCGAAACATTCAATAACTTGCCAAAACATAATCAAAACAAATGAAAGCAAACCCAAACATTCCAAATACCCGCCAAAATATTTTAAAACCCGCCAAAAGGAATCCAAACGTTCCACAACCTGCCAACACAATAAAAACAACACAAGAGAAAACAAAACATTCTAAAACACCACCAAAACATTCCGAAAACCCGCCAAAACATCATAAAAACAAATCAAAACAAACCAAACAATAAGAGGAACACGGCAACATATTGGCAAGCAAGAGACGGAGAGCGCGGCACCTTCTAGGAGGCCAAGAAGGAAGCCGCACAACACCTGCACTGTGTCTGCAACTTTCAAACTGCTAGAAGCTAGTGGCTTGCCACTGGCCTGCCTCTTCAATTGCCATTAGCATTCCAATGGAAGCTATTCTTGGACAACTTTGCTCTGCTTGCTGCTAGTTCTGCCCCAGCCTACCATAGAGAACCTTGCTCTTGCCTTGAGGCTCTGAGATGCCAAGAACTTGTCAACTTCAAAGGGCGGGCCGGGCTACATCTACTCAGCTGCCACAGTTTCTCCTTGCTAGACCTAGTGGGAAAGCATTTTGCTGAGATGCAGAAGGCAAGAAACGCAGCATACGGAGACGCGGAGCTGTCCCAAGTGCCGCTGCCTAGGCGTCTTTCCGCAGAAGGAGCGCCCCGGAGCGCACCGCAACCGGCGCCGTCATCTCTGCGCAAAGAGCCAAAATATTTTAAAACCCGCCAAAACTAATCCAAAAATATTTTCAAACCCGCCAAAATAGAAAACCAGACAGAAGAGATCAATACATTCGAAAAAACCTGACAAAACATGATCAAGCCCACCAAAGCTAATCCAAACACACCAAAAACTGGGCTAAACAGAATCAAAACAAATCAAAACCTTCTAAAAGCCCGCCAAAATATTTCAAAACCCGTCAAAACTAATCAAAATATTCCAAATACCCGCCAAAACATTCCGAACACCCACCAAAAGGAATCCAAACATTCCAAAACCTGTCAACACAATAAAAACAACTCAAGAGAATACAAAACATTCTAAAACCCAACCAACACATTCCGAAAACCCGCCAAAACATCATAAAAACAAATCAAAACCAACCAAAATATTCCGAAAACCCGCCAAAATTATTTAGACCCACAAAACTCATCAAAACATTCTAAAAAGATGCCAAAACATTAGAAAACCAGCCAGAACTGATCAAAACATTCAAAAAACTTGGCAAAACATCATAAAAACAAATCAAAACCAACCAAAACATTCCAAAAACCCGACAAAATAGTTTAGAACCTGCCAAAACTGATCAAAACATTCGGAAAAGATGCCAAAATACTAGAAAACCAGTCAGAAGTGATCGAAACATTCAAAAAACCCGCCAAAATATAGTAAAAACAAAGCTAAAGAAACCAAAATATTATAAACAACCTCTAAAATATCTTAAAACCCGCCAAAACTGATCAAAACATTCTGAAAATCGGCCAACATATTAGAAAACCAACCAGAACTGATCAAACCAAAAAAAAACCCTTGCCAAAACATAACAAAAAAAAATGAAAACCAAGCAAAACCTTCCAAATACATGCCAAAATATTTTAAACTAGACAAAACAAATCAAAACATTCCAAAACCCACAAAATAATATTAAAAAGAAATCAAAACCAACCAAAACATTCTAGAAAACCGACCAAAACATTCTGAAAACCCGCAAAATCAAAATAAAAACAAATCAAAACCAAGCAAAACATTCCAAAAACCCAACAAAATAGTTTAGAACCCGCCAAAACTGATCAAAACATTCTGAAAAGATGCCAAAATACTAGAAAACCAGTCAGAAGTGATCGAAACATTCAATAACTTGCCAAAACATAATCAAAACAAATGAAAGCAAACCCAAACATTCCAAATACCCGCCAAAATATTTTAAAACCCGCCAAAAGGAATCCAAACGTTCCACAACCTGCCAACACAATAAAAACAACACAAGAGAAAACAAAACATTCTAAAACACCACCAAAACATTCCGAAAACCCGCCAAAACATCATCAAAACAAATCAAAACAAACCAAACAATAAGAGGAACACGGCAACATATTGGCAAGCAAGAGACGGAGAGCGCGGCACCTTCTAGGAGGCCAAGAAGGAAGCCGCACAACACCTGCACTGTGTCTGCAACTTTCAAACTGCTAGAAGCTAGTGGCTTGCCACTGGCCTGCCTCTTCAATTGCCATTAGCATTCCAATGGAAGCTATTCTTGGACAACTTTGCTCTGCTTGCTGCTAGTTCTGCCCCAGCCTACCATAGAGAACCTTGCTCTTGCCTTGAGGCTCTGAGATGCCAAGAACTTGTCAACTTCAAAGGGCGGGCCGGGCTACATCTACTCAGCTGCCACAGTTTCTCCTTGCTAGACCTAGTGGGAAAGCATTTTGCTGAGATGCAGAAGGCAAGAAACGCAGCATACGGAGACGCGGAGCTGTCCCAAGTGCCGCTGCCTAGGCGTCTTTCCGCAGAAGGAGCGCCCCGGAGCGCACCGCAACCGGCACCGTCATCTCTGCGCAAAGAGCCAAAATATTTTAAAACCCGCCAAAACTAATCCAAAAATATTTTCAAACCCGCCAAAATAGAAAACCAGACAGAAGTCATCAATACATTCGAAAAAACCTGACAAAACATGATCAAGCCCACCAAAGCTAATCCAAACACACCAAAAACTGGGCTAAACAGAATCAAAACAAATCAAAACCTTCTAAAAGCCCGCCAAAATATTTCAAAACCCGTCAAAACTAATCAAAATATTCCAAATACCCGCCAAAACATTCCGAACACCCACCAAAAGGAATCCAAACATTCCAAAACCTGTCAACACAATAAAAACAACTCAAGAGAATACAAAACATTCTAAAACCCAACCAACACATTCCGAAAACCCGCCAAAACATCATAAAAACAAATCAAAACCAACCAAAATATTCCGAAAACCCGCCAAAATTATTTAGACCCACAAAACTCATCAAAACATTCTAAAAAGATGCCAAAACATTAGAAAACCAGACAGAACTGATCAAAACATTCAAAAAACTAGGCAAAACATCATAAAAACAAATCAAAACCAACCAAAAAATTCCAAAAACCTGACAAAATAGTTTAGAACCTGCCAAAACTGATCAAAACATTCGGAAAAGATGCCAAAATACTAGAAAACCAGTCAGAAGTGATCGAAACATTCAAAAAACCCGCCAAAATATAGTAAAAACAAAGCTAAAGAAACCAAAATATTATAAACAACCTCTAAAATATCTTAAAACCCGCCAAAACTGATCAAAACATTCTGAAAATCGGCCAACATATTAGAAAACCAGCCAGAACTGATCAAACCAAAAAAAAACCCTTGCCAAAACATAACAAAAAAAAATGAAAACCAAGCAAAACCTTCCAAATACATGCCAAAATATTTTAAACTAGACAAAACAAATCAAAACATTCCAAAACCCACAAAATAATATTAAAAAGAAATCAAAACCAGCCAAAACATTCTAGAAAACCGACCAAAACATTCTGAAAACCCGCAAAATCAAAATAAAAACAAATCAAAACCAAGCAAAACATTCCAAAAACCCAACAAAATAGTTTAGAACCCGCCAAAACTGATCAAAACATTCTGAAAAGATGCCAAAATACTAGAAAACCAGTCAGAAGTGATCAAAACATTCAATAACTTGCCAAAACATAATCAAAACAAATGAAAGCAAACCCAAACATTCCAAATACCCGCCAAAATATTTGAAAACCCGCCAAAAGGAATCCAAATATTCCACAACCTGCCAAGACAATAAAAACAACACAAGAGAAAACAAAACATTCTAAAACACCACCAAAACATTCCGAAAACCCACCAAAACATCATCAAAACAAATCAAAACAAACCAAACAATAGGAGGAACACGGCAACATATTGGCAAGCAAGAGACGGAGAGCGCGGCACCTTCTAGGAGGCCAAGAAGGAAGCCGCACAACACCTGCACTGTGTCTGCAACTTTCAAACTGCTAGAAGCTAGTGGCTTGCCACTGGCCTGCCTCTTCAACTGCCATTAGCATTCCAATGGAAGCTATTCTTGGACAACTTTGCTCTGCTTGCTGCTAGTTCTGCCCCAGCCTACCATAGATAACCTTGCTCTTGCCTTGAGGCTCTGAGATGCCAAGAACTTGTCAACTTCAAAGGGCGGGCCGGGCTACATCTACTCAGCTGCCACAGTTTCTCCTTGCTAGACCTAGTGGGAAAGCATTTTGCTGAGATGCAGAAGGCAAGAAACGCAGCATACGGAGACGCGGAGCTGTCCCAAGTGCCGCTGCCTAGGCGTCTTTCCGCAGAAGGAGCGCCCCGGAGCGCACCGCAACCGGCACCGTCATCTCTGCGCAAAGAGCCAAAATATTTTAAAACCCGCCAAAACTAATCCAAAAATATTTTCAAACCCGCCAAAATAGAAAACCAGACAGAAGAGATCAATACATTCGAAAAAACCTGACAAAACATGATCAAGCCCACCAAAGCTAATCCAAACACACCAAAAACTGGGCTAAACAGAATCAAAACAAATCAAAACAAATCAAAACCTTCTAAAAACCCACCAAAATATTTCAAAACCCGTCAAAACTAATCAAAACATTCCGAACACCCGCCAAAACATTCCGAACACCCGCCAAAAGGAATCCAAACATTCCAAAACCTGCCAACACAATAAAAACAACTCAAGAGAATACAAAACATTCTAAAACCCAACCACAACATTCCGAAAACCCACCAAAACATCATAAAAACAAATCAAAACCAACCAAAATATTCCGAAAACCCGCCAAAATAATTTAGACCCGCAAAACTCATCAAAACTTTCTGAAAAGATGCCAAAACATTAGAAAACCAGACAGAACTGATCAAAACATTGAAAAAACTAGGCAAAACATCATAAAAACAAATCAAAACCAACCAAAAAATTCCAAAAACCTAACAAAATAGTTTAGAACCTGCCAAAACTGATCAAAACATTCGGAAAAGATGCCAAAATACTAGAAAACCAGTCAGAAGTGATCGAAACTTTCAATAACTTGCCAAAACATAATCAAAACAAAAGAAAGCAAACCAAAAACATTCCAAATACCAGCCAAAATATTTGAAAACCCGCCAAAAGGAATCCAAATATTCCACAACCTGCCAAGACAATAAAAACAACACAAGAGAAAACAAAACATTCTAAAACACCACCAAAACATTCCGAAAACCCACCAAAACATCATCAAAACAAATCAAAACAAACCAAACAATAGGAGGAACACGGCAACATATTGGCAAGCAAGAGACGGAGAGCGCGGCACCTTCTAGGAGGCCAAGAAGGAAGCCGCACAACACCTGCACTGTGTCTGCAACTTTCAAACTGCTAGAAGCTAGTGGCTTGCCACTGGCCTGCCTCTTCAATTGCCATTAGCATTCCAATGGAAGCTATTCTTGGACAACTTTGCTCTGCTTGCTGCTAGTTCTGCCCCAGCCTACCATAGAGAACCTTGCTCTTGCCTTGAGGCTCTGAGATGCCAAGAACTTGTCAACTTCAAAGGGCGGGCCGGGCTACATCTACTCAGCTGCCACAGTTTCTCCTTGCTAGACCTAGTGGGAAAGCATTTTGCTGAGATGCAGAAGGCAAGAAACGCAGCATACGGAGACGCGGAGCTGTCCCAAGTGCCGCTGCCTAGGCGTCTTTCCGCAGAAGGAGCGCCCCGGAGCGCACCGCAACCGGCGCCGTCATCTCTGCGCAAAGAGCCAAAATATTTTAAAACCCGCCAAAACTAATCCAAAAATATTTTCAAACCCGCCAAAATAGAAAACCAGACAGAAGAGATCAATACATTCGAAAAAACCTGACAAAACATGATCAAGCCCACCAAAGCTAATCCAAACACACCAAAAACTGGGCTAAACAGAATCAAAACAAATCAAAACCTTCTAAAAGCCCGCCAAAATATTTCAAAACCCGTCAAAACTAATCAAAATATTCCAAATACCCGCCAAAACATTCCGAACACCCACCAAAAGGAATCCAAACATTCCAAAACCTGCCAACACAATAAAAACAACTCAAGAGAATACAAAACATTCTAAAACCCAACCAACACATTCCGAAAACCCGCCAAAACATCATAAAAACAAATCAAAACCAACCAAAATATTCCGAAAACCCGCCAAAATTATTTAGACCCGCAAAACTCATCAAAACATTCTAAAAAGATGCCAAAACATTAGAAAACCAGCCAGAACTGATCAAAACATTGAAAAAACTAGGCAAAACATCATAAAAACAAATCAAAACCAACCAAAACATTCCAAAAACCCGACAAAATAGTTTAGAACCTGCCAAAACTGATCAAAACATTCGGAAAAGATGCCAAAATACTAGAAAACCAGTCAGAAGTGATCGAAACATTCAAAAATCCCGCCAAAATATAGTAAAAACAAAGCTAAAGAAACCAAAATATTATAAACAACCTCTAAAATATCTTAAAACCCGCCAAAACTGATCAAAACATTCTGAAAATCGGCCAACATATTAGAAAACCAGCCAGAACTGATCAAACCAAAAAAAAACCCTTGCCAAAACATAACAAAAAAAAATGAAAACCAAGCAAAAACTTCCAAATACATGCCAAAATATTTTAAACTAGACAAAACAAATCAAAACATTCCAAAACCCACAAAATAATATTAAAAAGAAATCAAAACCAACCAAAACATTCTAGAAAACCGACCAAAACATTCTGAAAACCCGCAAAATCAAAATAAAAACAAATCAAAACCAAGCAAAACATTCCAAAAACCCAACAAAATAGTTTAGAACCCGCCAAAACTGATCAAAACATTCTGAAAAGATGCCAAAATACTAGAAAACCAGTCAGAAGTGATCAAAACATTCAATAACTTGCCAAAACATAATCAAAACAAATGAAAGCAAACCCAAACATTCCAAATACCCGCCAAAATATTTTAAAACCCGCCAAAAGGAATCCAAACGTTCCACAACCTGCCAACACAATAAAAACAACACAAGAGAAAACAAAACATTCTAAAACACCACCAAAACATTCCGAAAACCCGCCAAAACATCATCAAAACAAATCAAAACAAACCAAACAATAAGAGGAACACGGCAACATATTGGCAAGCAAGAGACGGAGAGCGCGGCACCTTCTAGGAGGCCAAGAAGGAAGCCGCACAACACCTGCACTGTGTCTGCAACTTTCAAACTGCTAGAAGCTAGTGGCTTGCCACTGGCCTGCCTCTTCAATTGCCATTAGCATTCCAATGGAAGCTATTCTTGGACAACTTTGCTCTGCTTGCTGCTAGTTCTGCCCCAGCCTACCATAGAGAACCTTGCTCTTGCCTTGAGGCTCTGAGATGCCAAGAACTTGTCAACTTCAAAGGGCGGGCCGGGCTACATCTACTCAGCTGCCACAGTTTCTCCTTGCTAGACCTAGTGGGAAAGCATTTTGCTGAGATGCAGAAGGCAAGAAACGCAGCATACGGAGACGCGGAGCTGTCCCAAGTGCCGCTGCCTAGGCGTCTTTCCGCAGAAGGAGCGCCCCGGAGCGCACCGCAACCGGCGCCGTCATCTCTGCGCAAAGAGCCAAAATATTTTCAAACCCGCCAAAACTAATCCAAAAATATTTTCAAACCCGCCAAAATAGAAAACCAGACAGAAGAGATCAATACATTCGAAAAAACCTGACAAAACATGATCAAGCCCACCAAAGCTAATCCAAACACACCAAAAACTGGGCTAAACAGAATCAAAACAAATCAAAACCTTCTAAAAGCCCGCCAAAATATTTCAAAACCCGTCAAAACTAATCAAAATATTCCAAATACCCGCCAAAACATTCCGAACACCCACCAAAAGGAATCCAAACATTCCAAAACCTGTCAACACAATAAAAACAACTCAAGAGAATACAAAACATTCTAAAACCCAACCAACACATTCCGAAAACCCGCCAAAACATCATAAAAACAAATCAAAACCAACCAAAATATTCCGAAAACCCGCCAAAATTATTTAGACCCACAAAACTCATCAAAACATTCTAAAAAGATGCCAAAACATTAGAAAACCAGACAGAACTGATCAAAACATTCAAAAAACTTGGCAAAACATCATAAAAACAAATCAAAACCAACCAAAACATTCCAAAAACCCGACAAAATAGTTTAGAACCTGCCAAAACTGATCAAAACATTCGGAAAAGATGCCAAAATACTAGAAAACCAGTCAGAAGTGATCGAAACATTCAAAAAACCCGCCAAAATATAGTAAAAACAAAGCTAAAGAAACCAAAATATTATAAACAACCTCTAAAATATCTTAAAACCCGCCAAAACTGATCAAAACATTCTGAAAATCGGCCAACATATTAGAAAACCAACCAGAACTGATCAAACCAAAAAAAAACCCTTGCCAAAACATAACAAAAAAAAATGAAAACCAAGCAAAACCTTCCAAATACATGCCAAAATATTTTAAACTAGACAAAACAAATCAAAACATTCCAAAACCCACAAAATAATATTAAAAAGAAATCAAAACCAACCAAAACATTCTAGAAAACCGACCAAAACATTCTGAAAACCCGCAAAATCAAAATAAAAACAAATCAAAACCAAGCAAAACATTCCAAAAACCCAACAAAATAGTTTAGAACCCGCCAAAACTGATCAAAACATTCTGAAAAGATGCCAAAATACTAGAAAACCAGTCAGAAGTGATCAAAACATTCAATAACTTGCCAAAACATAATCAAAACAAATGAAAGCAAACCCAAACATTCCAAATACCCGCCAAAATATTTTAAAACCCGCCAAAAGGAATCCAAACGTTCCACAACCTGCCAACACAATAAAAACAACACAAGAGAAAACAAAACATTCTAAAACACCACCAAAACATTCCGAAAACCCGCCAAAACATCATCAAAACAAATCAAAACAAACCAAACAATAAGAGGAACACGGCAACATATTGGCAAGCAAGAGACGGAGAGCGCGGCACCTTCTAGGAGGCCAAGAAGGAAGCCGCACAACACCTGCACTGTGTCTGCAACTTTCAAACTGCTAGAAGCTAGTGGCTTGCCACTGGCCTGCCTCTTCAATTGCCATTAGCATTCCAATGGAAGCTATTCTTGGACAACTTTGCTCTGCTTGCTGCTAGTTCTGCCCCAGCCTACCATAGAGAACCTTGCTCTTGCCTTGAGGCTCTGAGATGCCAAGAACTTGTCAACTTCAAAGGGCGGGCCGGGCTACATCTACTCAGCTGCCACAGTTTCTCCTTGCTAGACCTAGTGGGAAAGCATTTTGCTGAGATGCAGAAGGCAAGAAACGCAGCATACGGAGACGCGGAGCTGTCCCAAGTGCCGCTGCCTAGGCGTCTTTCCGCAGAAGGAGCGCCCCGGAGCGCACCGCAACCGGCGCCGTCATCTCTGCGCAAAGAGCCAAAATATTTTAAAACCCGCCAAAACTAATCCAAAAATATTTTCAAACCCGCCAAAATAGAAAACCAGACAGAAGAGATCAATACATTCGAAAAAACCTGACAAAACATGATCAAGCCCACCAAAGCTAATCCAAACACACCAAAAACTGGGCTAAACAGAATCAAAACAAATCAAAACCTTCTAAAAGCCCGCCAAAATATTTCAAAACCCGTCAAAACTAATCAAAATATTCCAAATACCCGCCAAAACATTCCGAACACCCACCAAAAGGAATCCAAACATTCCAAAACCTGTCAACACAATAAAAACAACTCAAGAGAATACAAAACATTCTAAAACCCAACCAACACATTCCGAAAACCCGCCAAAACATCATAAAAACAAATCAAAACCAACCAAAATATTCCGAAAACCCGCCAAAATTATTTAGACCCACAAAACTCATCAAAACATTCTAAAAAGATGCCAAAACATTAGAAAACCAGACAGAACTGATCAAAACATTCAAAAAACTTGGCAAAACATCATAAAAACAAATCAAAACCAACCAAAACATTCCAAAAACCCGACAAAATAGTTTAGAACCTGCCAAAACTGATCAAAACATTCGGAAAAGATGCCAAAATACTAGAAAACCAGTCAGAAGTGATCGAAACATTCAAAAAACCCGCCAAAATATAGTAAAAACAAAGCTAAAGAAACCAAAATATTATAAACAACCTCTAAAATATCTTAAAACCCGCCAAAACTGATCAAAACATTCTGAAAATCGGCCAACATATTAGAAAACCAACCAGAACTGATCAAACCAAAAAAAAACCCTTGCCAAAACATAACAAAAAAAAATGAAAACCAAGCAAAACCTTCCAAATACATGCCAAAATATTTTAAACTAGACAAAACAAATCAAAACATTCCAAAACCCACAAAATAATATTAAAAAGAAATCAAAACCAACCAAAACATTCTAGAAAACCGACCAAAACATTCTGAAAACCCGCAAAATCAAAATAAAAACAAATCAAAACCAAGCAAAACATTCCAAAAACCCAACAAAATAGTTTAGAACCCGCCAAAACTGATCAAAACATTCTGAAAAGATGCCAAAATACTAGAAAACCAGTCAGAAGTGATCAAAACATTCAATAACTTGCCAAAACATAATCAAAACAAATGAAAGCAAACCCAAACATTCCAAATACCCGCCAAAATATTTTAAAACCCGCCAAAAGGAATCCAAACGTTCCACAACCTGCCAACACAATAAAAACAACACAAGAGAAAACAAAACATTCTAAAACACCACCAAAACATTCCGAAAACCCGCCAAAACATCATCAAAACAAATCAAAACAAACCAAACAATAAGAGGAACACGGCAACATATTGGCAAGCAAGAGACGGAGAGCGCGGCACCTTCTAGGAGGCCAAGAAGGAAGCCGCACAACACCTGCACTGTGTCTGCAACTTTCAAACTGCTAGAAGCTAGTGGCTTGCCACTGGCCTGCCTCTTCAATTGCCATTAGCATTCCAATGGAAGCTATTCTTGGACAACTTTGCTCTGCTTGCTGCTAGTTCTGCCCCAGCCTACCATAGAGAACCTTGCTCTTGCCTTGAGGCTCTGAGATGCCAAGAACTTGTCAACTTCAAAGGGCGGGCCGGGCTACATCTACTCAGCTGCCACAGTTTCTCCTTGCTAGACCTAGTGGGAAAGCATTTTGCTGAGATGCAGAAGGCAAGAAACGCAGCATACGGAGACGCGGAGCTGTCCCAAGTGCCGCTGCCTAGGCGTCTTTCCGCAGAAGGAGCGCCCCGGAGCGCACCGCAACCGGCGCCGTCATCTCTGCGCAAAGAGCCAAAATATTTTAAAACCCGCCAAAACTAATCCAAAAATATTTTCAAACCCGCCAAAATAGAAAACCAGACAGAAGTCATCAATACATTCGAAAAAACCTGACAAAACATGATCAAGCCCACCAAAGCTAATCCAAACACACCAAAAACTGGGCTAAACAGAATCAAAACAAATCAAAACAAATCGAAACCTTCTAAAAACCCACCAAAATATTTCAAAACCCGTCAAAACTAATCAAAACATTCCGAACACCCGCCAAAACATTCCGAACACCCGCCAAAAGGAATCCAAACATTCCAAAACCTGCCAACACAATAAAAACAACTCAAGAGAATACAAAACATTCTAAAACCCAACCAAAACATTCCGAAAACCCACCAAAACATCATAAAAAAAAAATCAAAACCAACCAAAATATTCCGAAAACCCGCCAAAATAATTTAGACCCGCAAAACTCATCAAAACTTTCTGAAAAGATGCCAAAACATTAGAAAACCAGACAGAACTGATCAAAACATTGAAAAAACTAGGCAAAACATCATAAAAACAAATCAAAACCTGACAAAATAGTTTAGAACCTGCCAAAACTGATCAAAACATTCTGAAAAGATGCCAAAATACTAGAAAACCAGTCAGAAGTGATCGAAACTTTCAATAACTTGCCAAAACATAATCAAAACAAATGAAAGCAAACCAAAAACATTCCAAATACCCGCCAAAATATTTGAAAACCCGCCAAAAGGAATCCAAATATTCCACAACCTGCCAAGACAATAAAAACAACACAAGAGAAAACAAAACATTCTAAAACACCACCAAAACATTCCGAAAACCCACCAAAACATCATCAAAACAAATCAAAACAAACCAAACAATAGGAGGAACACGGCAACATATTGGCAAGCAAGAGACGGAGAGCGCGGCACCTTCTAGGAGGCCAAGAAGGAAGCCGCACAACACCTGCACTGTGTCTGCAACTTTCAAACTGCTAGAAGCTAGTGGCTTGCCACTGGCCTGCCTCTTCAATTGCCATTAGCATTCCAATGGAAGCTATTCTTGGACAACTTTGCTCTGCTTGCTGCTAGTTCTGCCCCAGCCTACCATAGAGAACCTTGCTCTTGCCTTGAGGCTCTGAGATGCCAAGAACTTGTCAACTTCAAAGGGCGGGCCGGGCTACATCTACTCAGCTGCCACAGTTTCTCCTTGCTAGACCTAGTGGGAAAGCATTTTGCTGAGATGCAGAAGGCAAGAAACGCAGCATACGGAGACGCGGAGCTGTCCCAAGTGCTGCTGCCTAGGCGTCTTTCCGCAGAAGGAGCGCCCCGGAGCGCACCGCAACCGGCGCCGTCATCTCTGCGCAAAGAGCCAAAATATTTTAAAACCCGCCAAAACTAATCCAAAAATATTTTCAAACCCGCCAAAATAGAAAACCAGACAGAAGAGATCAATACATTCGAAAAAACCTGACAAAACATGATCAAGCCCACCAAAGCTAATCCAAACACACCAAAAACTGGGCTAAACAGAATCAAAACAAATCAAAACCTTCTAAAAGCCCGCCAAAATATTTCAAAACCCGTCAAAACTAATCAAAATATTCCAAATACCCGCCAAAACATTCCGAACACCCACCAAAAGGAATCCAAACATTCCAAAACCTGTCAACACAATAAAAACAACTCAAGAGAATACAAAACATTCTAAAACCCAACCAACACATTCCGCAAACCCGCCAAAACATCATAAAAACAAATCAAAACCAACCAAAATATTCCGAAAACCCGCCAAAATTATTTAGACCCGCAAAACTCATCAAAACATTCTAAAAAGATGCCAAAACATTAGAAAACCAGACAGAACTGATCAAAACATTCAAAAAACTTGGCAAAACATCATAAAAACAAATCAAAACCAACCAAAACATTCCAAAAACCCGACAAAATAGTTTAGAACCTGCCAAAACTGATCAAAACATTCGGAAAAGATGCCAAAATACTAGAAAACCAGTCAGAAGTGATCGAAACATTCAAAAAACCCGCCAAAATATAGTAAAAACAAAGCTAAAGAAACCAAAATATTATAAACAACCTCTAAAATGTCTTAAAACCCGCCAAAACTGATAAAAACATTCTGAAAATCGGCCAACATATTAGAAAACCAACCAGAACTGATCAAACCAAAAAAAAACCCTTGCCAAAACATAACAAAAAAAAATGAAAACCAAGCAAAACCTTCCAAATACATGCCAAAATATTTTAAACTAGACAAAACAAATCAAAACATTCCAAAACCCACAAAATAATATTAAAAAGAAATCAAAACCAACCAAAACATTCTAGAAAACCGACCAAAACATTCTGAAAACCCGCAAAATCAAAATAAAAACAAATCAAAACCAAGCAAAACATTCCAAAAACCCAACAAAATAGTTTAGAACCCGCCAAAACTGATCAAAACATTCTGAAAAGATGCCAAAATACTAGAAAACCAGTCAGAAGTGATCAAAACATTCAATAACTTGCCAAAACATAATCAAAACAAATGAAAGCAAACCCAAACATTCCAAATACCCGCCAAAATATTTGAAAACCCGCCAAAAGGAATCCAAACGTTCCACAACCTGCCAACACAATAAAAACAACACAAGAGAAAACAAAACATTCTAAAACACCACCAAAACATTCCGAAAACCCGCCAAAACATCATCAAAACAAATCAAAACAAACCAAACAATAAGAGGAACACGGCAACATATTGGCAAGCAAGAGACGGAGAGCGCGGCACCTTCTAGGAGGCCAAGAAGGAAGCCGCACAACACCTGCACTGTGTCTGCAACTTTCAAACTGCTAGAAGCTAGTGGCTTGCCACTGGCCTGCCTCTTCAATTGCCATTAGCATTCCAATGGAAGCTATTCTTGGACAACTTTGCTCTGCTTGCTGCTAGTTCTGCCCCAGCCTACCATAGATAACCTTGCTCTTGCCTTGAGGCTCTGAGATGCCAAGAACTTGTCAACTTCAAAGGGCGGGCCGGGCTACATCTACTCAGCTGCCACAGTTTCTCCTTGCTAGACCTAGTGGGAAAGCATTTTGCTGAGATGCAGAAGGCAAGAAACGCAGCATACGGAGACGCGGAGCTGTCCCAAGTGCCGCTGCCTAGGCGTCTTTCCGCAGAAGGAGCGCCCCGGAGGGCACCGCAACCGGCGCCGTCATCTCTGCGCAAAGAGCCAAAATATTTTCAAACCCGCCAAAACTAATCCAAAAATATTTTCAAACCCGCCAAAATAGAAAACCAGACAGAAGAGATCAATACATTCGAAAAAACCTGACAAAACATGATCAAGCCCACCAAAGCTAATCCAAACACACCAAAAACTGGGCTAAACAGAATCAAAACAAATCAAAACAAATCAAAACCTTCTAAAAACCCACCAAAATATTTCAAAACCCGTCAAAACTAATCAAAACATTCCGAACACCCGCCAAAACATTCCGAACACCCGCCAAAAGGAATCCAAACATTCCAAAACCTGCCAACACAATAAAAACAACTCAAGAGAATACAAAACATTCTAAAACCCAACCAACACATTCCGAAAACCCGCCAAAACATCATAAAAAAAAAATCAAAACCAACCAAAATATTCCGAAAACCCGCCAAAATAATTTAGACCCGCAAAACTCATCAAAACTTTCTGAAAAGATGCCAAAACATTAGAAAACCAGACAGAACTGATCAAAACATTGAAAAAACTAGGCAAAACATCATAAAAACAAATCAAAACCAACCAAAAAATTCCAAAAACCTGACAAAATAGTTTAGAACCTGCCAAAACTGATCAAAACATTCTGAAAAGATGCCAAAATACTAGAAAACCAGTCAGAAGTGATCGAAACTTTCAATAACTTGCCAAAACATAATCAAAACAAATGAAAGCAAACCAAAAACATTCCAAATACCCGCCAAAATATTTGAAAACCCGCCAAAAGGAATCCAAATATTCCACAACCTGCCAAGACAATAAAAACAACACAAGAGAAAACAAAACATTCTAAAACACCACCAAAACATTCCGAAAACCCACCAAAACATCATCAAAACAAATCAAAACAAACCAAACAATAGGAGGAACACGGCAACATATTGGCAAGCAAGAGACGGAGAGCGCGGCACCTTCTAGGAGGCCAAGAAGGAAGCCGCACAACACCTGCACTGTGTCTGCAACTTTCAAACTGCTAGAAGCTAGTGGCTTGCCACTGGCCTGCCTCTTCAATTGCCATTAGCATTCCAATGGAAGCTATTCTTGGACAACTTTGCTCTGCTTGCTGCTAGTTCTGCCCCAGCCTACCATAGAGAACCTTGCTCTTGCCTTGAGGCTCTGAGATGCCAAGAACTTGTCAACTTCAAAGGGCGGGCCGGGCTACATCTACTCAGCTGCCACAGTTTCTCCTTGCTAGACCTAGTGGGAAAGCATTTTGCTGAGATGCAGAAGGCAAGAAACGCAGCATACGGAGACGCGGAGCTGTCCCAAGTGCCGCTGCCTAGGCGTCTTTCCGCAGAAGGAGCGCCCCGGAGCGCACCGCAACCGGCGCCGTCATCTCTGCGCAAAGAGCCAAAATATTTTAAAACCCGCCAAAACTAATCCAAAAATATTTTCAAACCCGCCAAAATAGAAAACCAGACAGAAGAGATCAATACATTCGAAAAAACCTGACAAAACATGATCAAGCCCACCAAAGCTAATCCAAACACACCAAAAACTGGGCTAAACAGAATCAAAACAAATCAAAACCTTCTAAAAGCCCGCCAAAATATTTCAAAACCCGTCAAAACTAATCAAAATATTCCAAATACCCGCCAAAACATTCCGAACACCCACCAAAAGGAATCCAAACATTCCAAAACCTGTCAACACAATAAAAACAACTCAAGAGAATACAAAACATTCTAAAACCCAACCAACACATTCCGAAAACCCGCCAAAACATCATAAAAACAAATCAAAACCAACCAAAATATTCCGAAAACCCGCCAAAATTATTTAGACCCACAAAACTCATCAAAACATTCTAAAAAGATGCCAAAACATTAGAAAACCAGACAGAACTGATCAAAACATTCAAAAAACTTGGCAAAACATCATAAAAACAAATCAAAACCAACCAAAACATTCCAAAAACCCGACAAAATAGTTTAGAACCTGCCAAAACTGATCAAAACATTCGGAAAAGATGCCAAAATACTAGAAAACCAGTCAGAAGTGATCGAAACATTCAAAAAACCCGCCAAAATATAGTAAAAACAAAGCTAAAGAAACCAAAATATTATAAACAACCTCTAAAATATCTTAAAACCCGCCAAAACTGATCAAAACATTCTGAAAATCGGCCAACATATTAGAAAACCAGCCAGAACTGATCAAACCAAAAAAAAACCCTTGCCAAAACATAACAAAAAAAAATGAAAACCAAGCAAAACCTTCCAAATACATGCCAAAATATTTTAAACTAGACAAAACAAATCAAAACATTCCAAAACCCACAAAATAATATTAAAAAGAAATCAAAACCAACCAAAACATTCTAGAAAACCGACCAAAACATTCTGAAAACCCGCAAAATCAAAATAAAAACAAATCAAAACCAAGCAAAACATTCCAAAAACCCAACAAAATAGTTTAGAACCCGCCAAAACTGATCAAAACATTCTGAAAAGATGCCAAAATACTAGAAAACCAGTCAGAAGTGATCAAAACATTCAATAACTTGCCAAAACATAATCAAAACAAATGAAAGCAAACCCAAACATTCCAAATACCCGCCAAAATATTTTAAAACCCGCCAAAAGGAATCCAAACGTTCCAAAACCTGCCAACACAATAAAAACAACACAAGAGAAAACAAAACATTCTAAAACACCACCAAAACATTCCGAAAACCCGCCAAAACATCATCAAAACAAATCAAAACAAACCAAACAATAAGAGGAACACGGCAACATATTGGCAAGCAAGAGACGGAGAGCGCGGCACCTTCTAGGAGGCCAAGAAGGAAGCCGCACAACACCTGCACTGTGTCTGCAACTTTCAAACTGCTAGAAGCTAGTGGCTTGCCACTGGCCTGCCTCTTCAATTGCCATTAGCATTCCAATGGAAGCTATTCTTGGACAACTTTGCTCTGCTTGCTGCTAGTTCTGCCCCAGCCTACCATAGAGAACCTTGCTCTTGCCTTGAGGCTCTGAGATGCCAAGAACTTGTCAACTTCAAAGGGCGGGCCGGGCTACATCTACTCAGCTGCCACAGTTTCTCCTTGCTAGACCTAGTGGGAAAGCATTTTGCTGAGATGCAGAAGGCAAGAAACGCAGCATACGGAGACGCGGAGCTGTCCCAAGTGCCGCTGCCTAGGCGTCTTTCCGCAGAAGGAGCGCCCCGGAGCGCACCGCAACCGGCACCGTCATCTCTGCGCAAAGAGCCAAAATATTTTAAAACCCGCCAAAACTAATCCAAAAATATTTTCAAACCCGCCAAAATAGAAAACCAGACAGAAGTCATCAATACATTCGAAAAAACCTGACAAAACATGATCAAGCCCACCAAAGCTAATCCAAACACACCAAAAACTGGGCTAAACAGAATCAAAACAAATCAAAACAAATCAAAACCTTCTAAAAACCCACCAAAATATTTCAAAACCCGTCAAAACTAATCAAAATATTCCGAACACCCGCCAAAACATTCCGAACACCCGCCAAAAGGAATCCAAACATTCCAAAACCTGCCAACACAATAAAAACAACTCAAGAGAATACAAAACATTCTAAAACCCAACCAAAACATTCCGAAAACCCACCAAAACATCATAAAAACAAATCAAAACCAACCAAAATATTCCGAAAACCCGCCAAAATAATTTAGACCCGCAAAACTCATCAAAACTTTCTGAAAAGATGCCAAAACATTAGAAAACCAGACAGAACTGATCAAAACATTGAAAAAACTAGGCAAAACATCATAAAAACAAATCAAAACCAACCAAAAAATTCCAAAAACCTGACAAAATAGTTTAGAACCTGCCAAAACTGATCAAAACATTCTGAAAAGATGCCAAAATACTAGAAAACCAGTCAGAAGTGATCGAAACTTTCAATAACTTGCCAAAACATAATCAAAACAAATGAAAGCAAACCAAAAACATTCCAAATACCCGCCAAAATATTTGAAAACCCGCCAAAAGGAATCCAAATATTCCACAACCTGCCAAGACAATAAAAACAACACAAGAGAAAACAAAACATTCTAAAACACCACCAAAACATTCCGAAAACCCACCAAAACATCATCAAAACAAATCAAAACAAACCAAACAATAGGAGGAACACGGCAACATATTGGCAAGCAAGAGACGGAGAGCGCGGCACCTTCTAGGAGGCCAAGAAGGAAGCCGCACAACACCTGCACTGTGTCTGCAACTTTCAAACTGCTAGAAGCTAGTGGCTTGCCACTGGCCTGCCTCTTCAATTGCCATTAGCATTCCAATGGAAGCTATTCTTGGACAACTTTGCTCTGCTTGCTGCTAGTTCTGCCCCAGCCTACCATAGAGAACCTTGCTCTTGCCTTGAGGCTCTGAGATGCCAAGAACTTGTCAACTTCAAAGGGCGGGCCGGGCTACATCTACTCAGCTGCCACAGTTTCTCCTTGCTAGACCTAGTGGGAAAGCATTTTGCTGAGATGCAGAAGGCAAGAAACGCAGCATACGGAGACGCGGAGCTGTCCCAAGTGCCGCTGCCTAGGCGTCTTTCCGCAGAAGGAGCGCCCCGGAGCGCACCGCAACCGGCGCCGTCATCTCTGCGCAAAGAGCCAAAATATTTTAAAACCCGCCAAAACTAATCCAAAAATATTTTCAAACCCGCCAAAATAGAAAACCAGACAGAAGTCATCAATACATTCGAAAAAACCTGACAAAACATGATCAAGCCCACCAAAGCTAATCCAAACACACCAAAAACTGGGCTAAACAGAATCAAAACAAATCAAAACCTTCTAAAAGCCCGCCAAAATATTTCAAAACCCGTCAAAACTAATCAAAATATTCCAAATACCCGCCAAAACATTCCGAACACCCACCAAAAGGAATCCAAACATTCCAAAACCTGTCAACACAATAAAAACAACTCAAGAGAATACAAAACATTCTAAAACCCAACCAACACATTCCGAAAACCCGCCAAAACATCATAAAAACAAATCAAAACCAACCAAAATATTCCGAAAACCCGCCAAAATTATTTAGACCCACAAAACTCATCAAAACATTCTAAAAAGATGCCAAAACATTAGAAAACCAGACAGAACTGATCAAAACATTCAAAAAACTTGGCAAAACATCATAAAAACAAATCAAAACCAACCAAAACATTCCAAAAACCCGACAAAATAGTTTAGAACCTGCCAAAACTGATCAAAACATTCGGAAAAGATGCCAAAATACTAGAAAACCAGTCAGAAGTGATCGAAACATTCAAAAAACCCGCCAAAATATAGTAAAAACAAAGCTAAAGAAACCAAAATATTATAAACAACCTCTAAAATATCTTAAAACCCGCCAAAACTGATCAAAACATTCTGAAAATCGGCCAACATATTAGAAAACCAGCCAGAACTGATCAAACCAAAAAAAAAACCCTTGCCAAAACATAACAAAAAAAAATGAAAACCAAGCAAAACCTTCCAAATACATGCCAAAATATTTTAAACTAGACAAAACAAATCAAAACATTCCAAAACCCACAAAATAATATTAAAAAGAAATCAAAACCAACCAAAACATTCTAGAAAACCGACCAAAACATTCTGAAAACCCGCAAAATCAAAATAAAAACAAATCAAAACCAAGCAAAACATTCCAAAAACCCAACAAAATAGTTTAGAACCCGCCAAAACTGATCAAAACATTCTGAAAAGATGCCAAAATACTAGAAAACCAGTCAGAAGTGATCAAAACATTCAATAACTTGCCAAAACATAATCAAAACAAATGAAAGCAAACCCAAACATTCCAAATACCCGCCAAAATATTTTAAAACCCGCCAAAAGGAATCCAAACGTTCCAAAACCTGCCAACACAATAAAAACAACACAAGAGAAAACAAAACATTCTAAAACACCACCAAAACATTCCGAAAACCCGCCAAAACATCATCAAAACAAATCAAAACAAACCAAACAATAAGAGGAACACGGCAACATATTGGCAAGCAAGAGACGGAGAGCGCGGCACCTTCTAGGAGGCCAAGAAGGAAGCCGCACAACACCTGCACTGTGTCTGCAACTTTCAAACTGCTAGAAGCTAGTGGCTTGCCACTGGCCTGCCTCTTCAATTGCCATTAGCATTCCAATGGAAGGTATTCTTGGACAACTTTGCTCTGCTTGCTGCTAGTTCTGCCCCAGCCTACCATAGAGAACCTTGCTCTTGCCTTGAGGCTCTGAGATGCCAAGAACTTGTCAACTTCAAAGGGCGGGCCGGGCTACATCTACTCAGCTGCCACAGTTTCTCCTTGCTAGACCTAGTGGGAAAGCATTTTGCTGAGATGCAGAAGGCAAGAAACGCAGCATACGGAGACGCGGAGCTGTCCCAAGTGCCGCTGCCTAGGCGTCTTTCCGCAGAAGGAGCGCCCCGGAGCGCACCGCAACCGGCACCGTCATCTCTGCGCAAAGAGCCAAAATATTTTAAAACCCGCCAAAACTAATCCAAAAATATTTTCAAACCCGCCAAAATAGAAAACCAGACAGAAGTCATCAATACATTCGAAAAAACCTGACAAAACATGATCAAGCCCACCAAAGCTAATCCAAACACACCAAAAACTGGGCTAAACAGAATCAAAACAAATCAAAACAAATCAAAACCTTCTAAAAACCCACCAAAATATTTCAAAACCCGTCAAAACTAATCAAAACATTCCGAACACCCGCCAAAACATTCCGAACACCCGCCAAAAGGAATCCAAACATTCCAAAACCTGCCAACACAATAAAAACAACTCAAGAGAATACAAAACATTCTAAAACCCAACCAAAACATTCCGAAAACCCACCAAAACATCATAAAAACAAATCAAAACCAACCAAAATATTCCGAAAACCCGCCAAAATAATTTAGACCCGCAAAACTCATCAAAACTTTCTGAAAAGATGCCAAAACATTAGAAAACCAGACAGAACTGATCAAAACATTGAAAAAACTAGGCAAAACATCATAAAAACAAATCAAAACCAACCAAAAAATTCCAAAAACCTGACAAAATAGTTTAGAACCTGCCAAAACTGATCAAAACATTCTGAAAAGATGCCAAAATACTAGAAAACCAGTCAGAAGTGATCGAAACTTTCAATAACTTGCCAAAACATAATCAAAACAAATGAAAGCAAACCAAAAACATTCCAAATACCCGCCAAAATATTTGAAAACCCGCCAAAAGGAATCCAAATATTCCACAACCTGCCAAGACAATAAAAACAACACAAGAGAAAACAAAACATTCTAAAACACCACCAAAACATTCCGAAAACCCACCAAAACATCATCAAAACAAATCAAAACAAACCAAACAATAGGAGGAACACGGCAACATATTGGCAAGCAAGAGACGGAGAGCGCGGCACCTTCTAGGAGGCCAAGAAGGAAGCCGCACAACACCTGCACTGTGTCTGCAACTTTCAAACTGCTAGAAGCTAGTGGCTTGCCACTGGCCTGCCTCTTCAATTGCCATTAGCATTCCAATGGAAGCTATTCTTGGACAACTTTGCTCTGCTTGCTGCTAGTTCTGCCCCAGCCTACCATAGAGAACCTTGCTCTTGCCTTGAGGCTCTGAGATGCCAAGAACTTGTCAACTTCAAAGGGCGGGCCGGGCTACATCTACTCAGCTGCCACAGTTTCTCCTTGCTAGACCTAGTGGGAAAGCATTTTGCTGAGATGCAGAAGGCAAGAAACGCAGCATACGGAGACGCGGAGCTGTCCCAAGTGCCGCTGCCTAGGCGTCTTTCCGCAGAAGGAGCGCCCCGGAGCGCACCGCAACCGGCGCCGTCATCTCTGCGCAAAGAGCCAAAATATTTTAAAACCCGCCAAAACTAATCCAAAAATATTTTCAAACCCGCCAAAATAGAAAACCAGACAGAAGTCATCAATACATTCGAAAAAACCTGACAAAACATGATCAAGCCCACCAAAGCTAATCCAAACACACCAAAAACTGGGCTAAACAGAATCAAAACAAATCAAAACCTTCTAAAAGCCCGCCAAAATATTTCAAAACCCGTCAAAACTAATCAAAATATTCCAAATACCCGCCAAAACATTCCGAACACCCACCAAAAGGAATCCAAACATTCCAAAACCTGTCAACACAATAAAAACAACTCAAGAGAATACAAAACATTCTAAAACCCAACCAACACATTCCGAAAACCCGCCAAAACATCATAAAAACAAATCAAAACCAACCAAAATATTCCGAAAACCCGCCAAAATTATTTAGACCCACAAAACTCATCAAAACATTCTAAAAAGATGCCAAAACATTAGAAAACCAGCCAGAACTGATCAAAACATTCAAAAAACTTGGCAAAACATCATAAAAACAAATCAAAACCAACCAAAACATTCCAAAAACCCGACAAAATAGTTTAGAACCTGCCAAAACTGATCAAAACATTCGGAAAAGATGCCAAAATACTAGAAAACCAGTCAGAAGTGATCGAAACATTCAAAAAACCCGCCAAAATATAGTAAAAACAAAGCTAAAGAAACCAAAATATTATAAACAACCTCTAAAATATCTTAAAACCCGCCAAAACTGATCAAAACATTCTGAAAATCGGCCAACATATTAGAAAACCAGCCAGAACTGATCAAACCAAAAAAAAACCCTTGCCAAAACATAACAAAAAAAAATGAAAACCAAGCAAAACCTTCCAAATACATGCCAAAATATTTTAAACTAGACAAAACAAATCAAAACATTCCAAAACCCACAAAATAATATTAAAAAGAAATCAAAACCAACCAAAACATTCTAGAAAACCGACCAAAACATTCTGAAAACCCGCAAAATCAAAATAAAAACAAATCAAAACCAAGCAAAACATTCCAAAAACCCAACAAAATAGTTTAGAACCCGCCAAAACTGATCAAAACATTCTGAAAAGATGCCAAAATACTAGAAAACCAGTCAGAAGTGATCAAAACATTCAATAACTTGCCAAAACATAATCAAAACAAATGAAAGCAAACCCAAACATTCCAAATACCCGCCAAAATATTTTAAAACCCGCCAAAAGGAATCCAAACGTTCCAAAACCTGCCAACACAATAAAAACAACACAAGAGAAAACAAAACATTCTAAAACACCACCAAAACATTCCGAAAACCCGCCAAAACATCATCAAAACAAATCAAAACAAACCAAACAATAAGAGGAACACGGCAACATATTGGCAAGCAAGAGACGGAGAGCGCGGCACCTTCTAGGAGGCCAAGAAGGAAGCCGCACAACACCTGCACTGTGTCTGCAACTTTCAAACTGCTAGAAGCTAGTGGCTTGCCACTGGCCTGCCTCTTCAATTGCCATTAGCATTCCAATGGAAGCTATTCTTGGACAACTTTGCTCTGCTTGCTGCTAGTTCTGCCCCAGCCTACCATAGAGAACCTTGCTCTTGCCTTGAGGCTCTGAGATGCCAAGAACTTGTCAACTTCAAAGGGCGGGCCGGGCTACATCTACTCAGCTGCCACAGTTTCTCCTTGCTAGACCTAGTGGGAAAGCATTTTGCTGAGATGCAGAAGGCAAGAAACGCAGCATACGGAGACGCGGAGCTGTCCCAAGTGCCGCTGCCTAGGCGTCTTTCCGCAGAAGGAGCGCCCCGGAGCGCACCGCAACCGGCACCGTCATCTCTGCGCAAAGAGCCAAAATATTTTAAAACCCGCCAAAACTAATCCAAAAATATTTTCAAACCCGCCAAAATAGAAAACCAGACAGAAGAGATCAATACATTCGAAAAAACCTGACAAAACATGATCAAGCCCACCAAAGCTAATCCAAACACACCAAAAACTGGGCTAAACAGAATCAAAACAAATCAAAACAAATCAAAACCTTCTAAAAACCCACCAAAATATTTCAAAACCCGTCAAAACTAATCAAAACATTCCGAACACCCGCCAAAACATTCCGAACACCCGCCAAAAGGAATCCAAACATTCCAAAACCTGCCAACACAATAAAAACAACTCAAGAGAATACAAAACATTCTAAAACCCAACCAACACATTCCGAAAACCCACCAAAACATCATAAAAACAAATCAAAACCAACCAAAATATTCCGAAAACCCGCCAAAATAATTTAGACCCGCAAAACTCATCAAAACTTTCTGAAAAGATGCCAAAACATTAGAAAACCAGACAGAACTGATCAAAACATTGAAAAAACTAGGCAAAACATCATAAAAACAAATCAAAACCAACTAAAAAATTCCAAAAACCTGACAAAATAGTTTAGAACCTGCCAAAACTGATCAAAACATTCTGAAAAGATGCCAAAATACTAGAAAACCAGTCAGAAGTGATCGAAACTTTCAATAACTTGCCAAAACATAATCAAAACAAATGAAAGCAAACCAAAAACATTCCAAATACCCGCCAAAATATTTGAAAACCCGCCAAAAGGAATCCAAATATTCCACAACCTGCCAAGACAATAAAAACAACACAAGAGAAAACAAAACATTCTAAAACACCACCAAAACATTCCGAAAACCCACCAAAACATCATCAAAACAAATCAAAACAAACCAAACAATAGGAGGAACACGGCAACATATTGGCAAGCAAGAGACGGAGAGCGCGGCACCTTCTAGGAGGCCAAGAAGGAAGCCGCACAACACCTGCACTGTGTCTGCAACTTTCAAACTGCTAGAAGCTACTGGCTTGCCACTGGCCTGCCTCTTCAATTGCCATTAGCATTCCAATGGAAGCTATTCTTGGACAACTTTGCTCTGCTTGCTGCTAGTTCTGCCCCAGCCTACCATAGAGAACCTTGCTCTTGCCTTGAGGCTCTGAGATGCCAAGAACTTGTCAACTTCAAAGGGCGGGCCGGGCTACATCTACTCAGCTGCCACAGTTTCTCCTTGCTAGACCTAGTGGGAAAGCATTTTGCTGAGATGCAGAAGGCAAGAAACGCAGCATACGGAGACGCGGAGCTGTCCCAAGTGCTGCTGCCTAGGCGTCTTTCCGCAGAAGGAGCGCCCCGGAGCGCACCGCAACCGGCGCCGTCATCTCTGCGCAAAGAGCCAAAATATTTTAAAACCCGCCAAAACTAATCCAAAAATATTTTCAAACCCGCCAAAATAGAAAACCAGACAGAAGAGATCAATACATTCGAAAAAACCTGACAAAACATGATCAAGCCCACCAAAGCTAATCCAAACACACCAAAAACTGGGCTAAACAGAATCAAAACAAATCAAAACCTTCTAAAAGCCCGCCAAAATATTTCAAAACCCGTCAAAACTAATCAAAATATTCCAAATACCCGCCAAAACATTCCGAACACCCACCAAAAGGAATCCAAACATTCCAAAACCTGTCAACACAATAAAAACAACTCAAGAGAATACAAAACATTCTAAAACCCAACCAACACATTCCGAAAACCCGCCAAAACATCATAAAAACAAATCAAAACCAACCAAAATATTCCGAAAACCCGCCAAAATTATTTAGACCCGCAAAACTCATCAAAACATTCTAAAAAGATGCCAAAACATTAGAAAACCAGACAGAACTGATCAAAACATTCAAAAAACTTGGCAAAACATCATAAAAACAAATCAAAACCAACCAAAACATTCCAAAAACCCGACAAAATAGTTTAGAACCTGCCAAAACTGATCAAAACATTCGGAAAAGATGCCAAAATACTAGAAAACCAGTCAGAAGTGATCGAAACATTCAAAAAACCCGCCAAAATATAGTAAAAACAAAGCTAAAGAAACCAAAATATTATAAACAACCTCTAAAATGTCTTAAAACCCGCCAAAACTGATCAAAACATTCTGAAAATCGGCCAACATATTAGAAAACCAGCCAGAACTGATCAAACCAAAAAAAAAACCCTTGCCAAAACATAACAAAAAAAAATGAAAACCAAGCAAAACCTTCCAAATACATGCCAAAATATTTTAAACTAGACAAAACAAATCAAAACATTCCAAAACCCACAAAATAATATTAAAAAGAAATCAAAACCAACCAAAACATTCTAGAAAACCGACCAAAACATTCTGAAAACCCGCAAAATCAAAATAAAAACAAATCAAAACCAAGCAAAACATTCCAAAAACCCAACAAAATAGTTTAGAACCCGCCAAAACTGATCAAAACATTCTGAAAAGATGCCAAAATACTAGAAAACCAGTCAGAAGTGATCAAAACATTCAATAACTTGCCAAAACATAATCAAAACAAATGAAAGCAAACCCAAACATTCCAAATACCCGCCAAAATATTTTAAAACCCGCCAAAAGGAATCCAAACGTTCCACAACCTGCCAACACAATAAAAACAACACAAGAGAAAACAAAACATTCTAAAACACCACCAAAACATTCCGAAAACCCGCCAAAACATCATCAAAACAAATCAAAACAAACCAAACAATAAGAGGAACAAGGCAACATATTGGCAAGCAAGAGACGGAGAGCGCGGCACCTTCTAGGAGGCCAAGAAGGAAGCCGCACAACACCTGCACTGTGTCTGCAACTTTCAAACTGCTAGAAGCTAGTGGCTTGCCACTGGCCTGCCTCTTCAATTGCCATTAGCATTCCAATGGAAGCTATTCTTGGACAACTTTGCTCTGCTTGCTGCTAGTTCTGCCCCAGCCTACCATAGATAACCTTGCTCTTGCCTTGAGGCTCTGAGATGCCAAGAACTTGTCAACTTCAAAGGGCGGGCCGGGCTACATCTACTCAGCTGCCACAGTTTCTCCTTGCTAGACCTAGTGGGAAAGCATTTTGCTGAGATGCAGAAGGCAAGAAACGCAGCATACGGAGACGCGGAGCTGTCCCAAGTGCCGCTGCCTAGGCGTCTTTCCGCAGAAGGAGCGCCCCGGAGGGCACCGCAACCGGCGCCGTCATCTCTGCGCAAAGAGCCAAAATATTTTCAAACCCGCCAAAACTAATCCAAAAATATTTTCAAACCCGCCAAAATAGAAAACCAGACAGAAGAGATCAATACATTCGAAAAAACCTGACAAAACATGATCAAGCCCACCAAAGCTAATCCAAACACACCAAAAACTGGGCTAAACAGAATCAAAACAAATCAAAACAAATCAAAACCTTCTAAAAACCCACCAAAATATTTCAAAACCCGTCAAAACTAATCAAAACATTCCGAACACCCGCCAAAACATTCCGAACACCCGCCAAAAGGAATCCAAACATTCCAAAACCTGCCAACACAATAAAAACAACTCAAGAGAATACAAAACATTCTAAAACCCAACCAAAACATTCCGAAAACCCACCAAAACATCATAAAAAAAAAATCAAAACCAACCAAAATATTCCGAAAACCCGCCAAAATAATTTAGACCCGCAAAACTCATCAAAACTTTCTGAAAAGATGCCAAAACATTAGAAAACCAGACAGAACTGATCAAAACATTGAAAAAACTAGGCAAAACATCATAAAAACAAATCAAAACCAACCAAAAAATTCCAAAAACCTGACAAAATAGTTTAGAACCTGCCAAAACTGATCAAAACATTCTGAAAAGATGCCAAAATACTAGAAAACCAGTCAGAAGTGATCGAAACTTTCAATAACTTGCCAAAACATAATCAAAACAAATGAAAGCAAACCAAAAACATTCCAAATACCCGCCAAAATATTTTAAAACCCGCCAAAAGGAATCCAAATATTCCACAACCTGCCAAGACAATAAAAACAACACAAGAGAAAACAAAACATTCTAAAACACCACCAAAACATTCCGAAAACCCACCAAAACATCATCAAAACAAATCAAAACAAACCAAACAATAGGAGGAACACGGCAACATATTGGCAAGCAAGAGACGGAGAGCGCGGCACCTTCTAGGAGGCCAAGAAGGAAGCCGCACAACACCTGCACTGTGTCTGCAACTTTCAAACTGCTAGAAGCTAGTGGCTTGCCACTGGCCTGCCTCTTCAATTGCCATTAGCATTCCAATGGAAGCTATTCTTGGACAACTTTGCTCTGCTTGCTGCTAGTTCTGCCCCAGCCTACCATAGAGAACCTTGCTCTTGCCTTGAGGCTCTGAGATGCCAAGAACTTGTCAACTTCAAAGGGCGGGCCGGGCTACATCTACTCAGCTGCCACAGTTTCTCCTTGCTAGACCTAGTGGGAAAGCATTTTGCTGAGATGCAGAAGGCAAGAAACGCAGCATACGGAGACGCGGAGCTGTCCCAAGTGCCGCTGCCTAGGCGTCTTTCCGCAGAAGGAGCGCCCCGGAGCGCACCGCAACCGGCGCCGTCATCTCTGCGCAAAGAGCCAAAATATTTTAAAACCCGCCAAAACTAATCCAAAAATATTTTCAAACCCGCCAAAATAGAAAACCAGACAGAAGAGATCAATACATTCGAAAAAACCTGACAAAACATGATCAAGCCCACCAAAGCTAATCCAAACACACCAAAAACTGGGCTAAACAGAATCAAAACAAATCAAAACCTTCTAAAAGCCCGCCAAAATATTTCAAAACCCGTCAAAACTAATCAAAATATTCCAAATACCCGCCAAAACATTCCGAACACCCACCAAAAGGAATCCAAACATTCCAAAACCTGTCAACACAATAAAAACAACTCAAGAGAATACAAAACATTCTAAAACCCAACCAACACATTCCGAAAACCCGCCAAAACATCATAAAAACAAATCAAAACCAACCAAAATATTCCGAAAACCCGCCAAAATTATTTAGACCCACAAAACTCATCAAAACATTCTAAAAAGATGCCAAAACATTAGAAAACCAGACAGAACTGATCAAAACATTCAAAAAACTTGGCAAAACATCATAAAAACAAATCAAAACCAACCAAAACATTCCAAAAACCCGACAAAATAGTTTAGAACCTGCCAAAACTGATCAAAACATTCTGAAAAGATGCCAAAATACTAGAAAACCAGTCAGAAGTGATCGAAACATTCAAAAAACCCGCCAAAATATAGTAAAAACAAAGCTAAAGAAACCAAAATATTATAAACAACCTCTAAAATATCTTAAAACCCGCCAAAACTGATCAAAACATTCTGAAAATCGGCCAACATATTAGAAAACCAGCCAGAACTGATCAAACCAAAAAAAAACCCTTGCCAAAACATAACAAAAAAAAATGAAAACCAAGCAAAACCTTCCAAATACATGCCAAAATATTTTAAACTAGACAAAACAAATCAAAACATTCCAAAACCCACAAAATAATATTAAAAAGAAATCAAAACCAACCAAAACATTCTAGAAAACCGACCAAAACATTCTGAAAACCCGCAAAATCAAAATAAAAACAAATCAAAACCAAGCAAAACATTCCAAAAACCCAACAAAATAGTTTAGAACCCGCCAAAACTGATCAAAACATTCTGAAAAGATGCCAAAATACTAGAAAACCAGTCAGAAGTGATCAAAACATTCAATAACTTGCCAAAACATAATCAAAACAAATGAAAGCAAACCCAAACATTCCAAATACCCGCCAAAATATTTTAAAACCCGCCAAAAGGAATCCAAACGTTCCACAACCTGCCAACACAATAAAAACAACACAAGAGAAAACAAAACATTCTAAAACACCACCAAAACATTCCGAAAACCCGCCAAAACATCATCAAAACAAATCAAAACAAACCAAACAATAAGAGGAACACGGCAACATATTGGCAAGCAAGAGACGGAGAGCGCGGCACCTTCTAGGAGGCCAAGAAGGAAGCCGCACAACACCTGCACTGTGTCTGCAACTTTCAAACTGCTAGAAGCTAGTGGCTTGCCACTGGCCTGCCTCTTCAATTGCCATTAGCATTCCAATGGAAGCTATTCTTGGACAACTTTGCTCTGCTTGCTGCTAGTTCTGCCCCAGCCTACCATAGAGAACCTTGCTCTTGCCTTGAGGCTCTGAGATGCCAAGAACTTGTCAACTTCAAAGGGCGGGCCGGGCTACATCTACTCAGCTGCCACAGTTTCTCCTTGCTAGACCTAGTGGGAAAGCATTTTGCTGAGATGCAGAAGGCAAGAAACGCAGCATATGGAGACGCGGAGCTGTCCCAAGTGCCGCTGCCTAGGCGTCTTTCCGCAGAAGGAGCGCCCCGGAGCGCACCGCAACCGGCACCGTCATCTCTGCGCAAAGAGCCAAAATATTTTAAAACCCGCCAAAACTAATCCAAAAATATTTTCAAACCCGCCAAAATAGAAAACCAGACAGAAGTCATCAATACATTCGAAAAAACCTGACAAAACATGATCAAGCCCACCAAAGCTAATCCAAACACACCAAAAACTGGGCTAAACAGAATCAAAACAAATCAAAACCTTCTAAAAGCCCGCCAAAATATTTCAAAACCCGTCAAAACTAATCAAAATATTCCAAATACCCGCCAAAACATTCCGAACACCCACCAAAAGGAATCCAAACATTCCAAAACCTGTCAACACAATAAAAACAACTCAAGAGAATACAAAACATTCTAAAACCCAACCAACACATTCCGAAAACCCGCCAAAACATCATAAAAACAAATCAAAACCAACCAAAATATTCCGAAAACCCGCCAAAATTATTTAGACCCACAAAACTCATCAAAACATTCTAAAAAGATGCCAAAACATTAGAAAACCAGCCAGAACTGATCAAAACATTCAAAAAACTTGGCAAAACATCATAAAAACAAATCAAAACCAACCAAAACATTCCAAAAACCCGACAAAATAGTTTAGAACCTGCCAAAACTGATCAAAACATTCGGAAAAGATGCCAAAATACTAGAAAACCAGTCAGAAGTGATCGAAACATTCAAAAAACCAGCCAAAATATAGTAAAAACAAAGCTAAAGAAACCAAAATATTATAAACAACCTCTAAAATATCTTAAAACCCGCCAAAACTGATCAAAACATTCTGAAAATCGGCCAACATATTAGAAAACCAACCAGAACTGATCAAACCAAAAAAAAACCCTTGCCAAAACATAACAAAAAAA